>NC_088169.1:107048434-107209407 GCF_028769735.1 Zonotrichia leucophrys gambelii
TGCAGGACATACAGCAATCCACTGGTGATTGCCAGCATGTTTGTCAGGAGTCCAGTACTAGCCATGGGGATATATTCCCACAGGTCTCTGTTTTCTGTATCTTCAATAGATTTAGGTCCTTTACTAACATTGCTCATTCTCCAGCATCCCTCTCATCCAATTCACAGCTTGAACCTCCTTACCTACTAATACACATCCTTGCTGCCTGAAAAATGTACTTTGGAAGGAATGCTTAAAGAGGAATAGATTACTGGATTGGTTACATCCAGATTTGTCACAGACATGATCTGTATCAAATATTTTCATGACAGAATATTTCATTTCTAGTTTATCTTTTCTGTGCTCTTGTTTTGGCTGTCAATTAGTGATCTCTTCTCTCAATTTTTTTTTCTTTAAATTTTGCATATTTTCTTTTTAGCTTAATCACTTCTAACTATGGTTACAGATAATTTCTGAAATAACAGGGAACCACATAAAAAGCAGAAAAGCTAGAGGAAAATGCTTTTCCAGGAAAATGTCAAAATTGGATAATTTCTTTTCTCTCTCTCATTTGTCTGCTTTTTTTTTCCTCCCCCCTTCACTGGATGTATAATTACCTCATTGTTTCAGTAATGTGAAACAAAAATTAGATGCAAGAGGGAAATCTAAATAGAAGGACTCTGAAATGCTTTTTCAAAATGAAGAATTTAACTAAACCACTCTAAAGTCCCCTGCTGGGCTCAGGCAAGCTGAAATTAATTCAAGAAGGCAGATAAAAATTTTAACCAGCCCGAGTGGAGATGACGGATGTGACAGCTCTCAGTTAAAATGTCTTTTAGTGGCAAATGCATGCATATTAGTCAAGTGATGTGACATAACCGTCCTGGGTGAAAGAAGATGAACCAATGACCATTTGCATTGAGAACAAAAGAAAATTTAGAAGATTGCAATGTAGAAGAGAAGGAAAAAATAAGTTAACGTTGTGGTTCTGTGTGTAAACCTGGACCTTTGAATATATATGCATGTGTGTATGAAAGAGGCAGCTTAAAAGATTGTGTGGGTGGCGGGAATTAACTTCTGTTTAATATTTTTGAGTTTTCTTTTTACCCAAGAGTTCAAAAAAAACTGTAGGCTTGTTTGAATGGGGTCTATGAAAATTTGTGCCTTTTCCTTACTCTGTGCAATAATGGCAAAAAAAGGAAAAGGCTGAGTTGTGTGCTGTTAATGCCTTCACTTAGTTTTAGAAGTATTTCTCTTTAGGACGATGTTTTTGGCTCCTTCAAGGTCTTCTCAGGCTGAGAAGATGTGCAGGTTGAATGGGAGCAGATTTTATTCAGGATTATGTGAGGATGCAGCCCATTGTGAAACACTACAACAGAAATGAGTAACATCTGGAATAGACCTTGAAGAAAAGAAATTACTTGCAAAGAAAACCCTGAGAAATATTGGTCAGTTTACCACATGATCTTATATTCTTTTAAGTTATACTTTACAAGCATATGCTACCAAGTCATGGTAGCTCCCAGTTAGAGCTGCCCAGATAATTTCATTTCAGTATTATTCTTATTTTTCCCCACCATAATCAAATTGCATTATCATAATTTTGTTATTCAGCTGCACCTCTCACTGTGTACCTCAATAACGTTCAAGGCCACATCTGGAACTTCCTGCCCTTAAAAGCTGTGGGGAGAGTGGGAGCAGGGGCATGGGAATATCCTTCTAGGAACACTTGGTTGCAAAATAAGTCATACTTCCCAACTCTGCTACAGAGGGAATTCTCTCTAAAGGTTAATGGCTGAAATCTAAAATCTAATTGGGCATTTGGGATATGGCTGTTTTTGGTATCTTTCTGCGTGAGATTGTGAATAAATTGATCCTTAACATCTTAATTTTAATACCCAGTAAAAGAAGCAAAAAAATCCATTTGTTTTGTTTTCAGTGGTGACATTTTCAAATGTGCCCTTCTGCAGCATGCTCTGTGATTCCATTTCACTTGAAAGAAGCAGCATTCATTAAGGGAGTTTTAACTATTGAACAAAGTACTCTAAAACAGGGTCAGAGGGGTAGGGACTGTAAAATGCTGACCTGTTCAGAAATAAACTGCAATTCAGCAAGCCTATGGCAAGCTACTCATTAACATTTTAACAAGGGTAGCTAATGGCACAACAACCTGATTACAGCAATGTGTCTGTATACATTGGTTCTGTGGGTTTTTTTTAATCCCTGTTCATGGTTTCTTTGAAAATAATGTTTATCATGTTTAAAAAGGTGATCTTAGCTATTATAAAGATATATAATCTTTATAATAGCTGGAGAGACCAAGTCAAAAGAGGAATGTTTTCTGCATTTATTTTCATTAAAATCATGTAAACAAACATAGTTTGGTTTTTTTTTTTCCTGTCTCTGATGCTTATTGCAGGTGTGTATGTTGAGAACATCAGAGTGTAAGTCAATTCCTCTAAACCTGCCAATGTTCAGGTTTTCTCAGTGTCTTGTCACACTTTGGCTAAATCTGAACTTGAAATGGCCATAATTCCAGTTTCCTACCTGTTCCCCTGACCTTGAGCAAGGCTTCTCTACTCTTTTTGTGCTTCAGTAACCCATCTGTAAGATAAAAGACTTTTAGCTTTTGCCATCATCGCATGGACACTAAATATTAACTGCTTTATTTAAGTTATAGTGTGCATGCAGTTAATGTACACCCTCATGGACAGTGTGCAGCCTCTCTGGGGGAAGAGACCAAGGTGATTTCTATAGGTTCGTGCCTGTGACCCCAGAGTTCCCTGTTGTGTACCTGGAGAGTACAGAATTGCTTAGGTTGGAAAAGACCACTAAGATCAGCAATGATTGATGCACCTGGAATCCAGAAAAAGTATCTGAACAATCTCACAGCTTCATGTTGCTGTCTCATCCAGTAAACTAAATAGTGAAGAAGGGGTATAAAATAAAATATGTGGAGTATATTACACCAGAATAAACCCTGCATGAATAAAAGTGTCTCTGCTTAAGAGTTTGATTGTTTTAAGTGAAGTCCCTCTTAATTGGTGTGCTTAGCATGCTGCCTACCAGGATATTGTCTGCCTCTCTCAGTAGGGAATAGATTAATATTTCAGGAGGAGGGATGTTGACCACAGAGGAAATTTCTGCTTGGCTGGCTTTCCAAATTATGTCCAGTTGAGGCATATCCACATTATTTCTCTGTCCCCGTGGTAAGTTTATTTCAAACACTAAAAATTATATTTTATTATTATTATTTTGTGTATTTCAAATCTAAATGGCACTTTCAAGTGACTTAGTCTCTATTGAGATTAAAATTACAATTTTAAGACCTTTGAGGCATGTGTACCGCATGAGACAGCAATGCTGCTTCAACTGTTACATCTGTTTGTATTTGGTGGATTCTATCTCCAAAATAAAGCATCAAATGCTGCCAGGGCATTTTCTGAAAATAAATAAATTAAATTCTATTTAAAAAAAAAAAGAGAGAGAAAACACAACTTCTAGAAAGGAATACAGGATGCTGGCCATGACTATAGTGTCTTCAGAAAGGCTAAGAAGCTTACTGGAATGCAGAGAACAAGAACTTTACTTCAAGCCAGAGTTTGAAGTTTTTTGTCCAGATGTCTTTTCTGTCATGCTTTTTACTGTTATTTCTGTTTTCGCTCAGTGTCAGGTGTTTTTTATGGAACTTAACATTATTAATATTATATTGGAAGAATTGAAGACATCATGTTTATACAAATGAAAGGTCTGGTCTCCCAGTAATTAGGGTCTTGGAAGGGGAGGCATGCTAATACAGAGATCACTTTAGAGATCTGATTTAGGCTGTTCTGGAGGTCCATTTACTTTCACATATGGTTTCAAAGGCAAGGTATGTATTAAAATAATGTGGGAAAAATAGTATAGCTAAACTCAGAGCAAGATCTTATGGAAGGGGAAGGTGATGTTTACTTATCAAATGTTGAAACAAGTTGGTGGTATGCACTTCAGAGATATGTTCTCAGATGAAGATGTTTGTGCCTATGTGGTCAGATCCAGATCAGTTGTACAAGACGCAGGAGACAAAACATGAAAGTTCCTCGTGACTGACAATAATAGGACAGATCTTTGGTCTTAACATAAACATAATATCCTGAAACCATATTCCTGGGAATAACATCATTCCGCATCAATATATGCCATTATTTCAAACTTTTGTACTGTTCTTATTGTGGTGTTAATACACAGGTTTTCTTACTAGTCTTGACGTTTTTTCTCCCTTGATAAAAATCTGTACAATAACCTTTGAGGAAGGATATATACGATTCTCTCCACAGTAACTCTAATTTTAGCTCATTGGAAACCCTGGGAAACATTATCTTCTGTAATCTTGTGCTACATACACAGCTAAAAATGTATGGAAGTTATTATTATGAGTATAAGACGTTCAGGTGAAATGATGAAGAGACTGTAATTCAGTGTACTTTTATCAGAGTGTATCCTTTCAGCGTTGAAGAATTTCTCAGGGTTTTTAACAGTTACCTTGATCATCAATTTGCTGTTCCCTCTCACTTTGCACCTCTGTGCTCACAGAGTAGGTTTACTTCTGACTGCTAAGTAACATTTTTTGCCTTTTCTTATACACACATCCTGCTTTGTAACCATCCTGTCAGGTCTTTCTGCCGCTTACCCATACACAGCTGTTACAACTTTTCAGAATGGTGAAGATGTACTTTGTTTATGAATATCATTATTTATCACTATTCGCTCTTATTTTTATGAATTTTGTTAGCAGTAAGTGCTTTATCAAGAGGTAAATGCTGATGCCTTGATTCTGAGCTCCATGTGTAAAAGGCTTGGAGGAGCTGGACATGGAGCATGAGCCCTCTGGCTCAGAGTTCCTTGTGAGGTGTTAACCGTGGGCTTTGTGGAGCTTCAGCCACTTTCACTGAACCCATCTAGCACTTGGAATAACTCTGCCATGTGTCTTTTTTTATTCCACAATCTGTTCTCCCTCCCTTTGCTGTAATTCTGGCTCTGTGCTGTACTCAGAGGTTCCATGCTGCAGAATGCTTCAAGGGAGGATGTTTTCCACTTCACGTGGAAAACTCTCCCAGACCTTTGGAGCATTCTCCAGAAGGATGATGCACTAAGTGCCTTATTCCCAAGTGTTTGTAGATGAGCTGCCTCAAGGCTATGGTTTAGCATTTATTATTACTGGGTCTGTATTCAGAGTCTAAGATGAGAGCTCTGTGCTGTTTGGGGGGAGGCAGATGGTATAAATTTAATGAGTTGTTACTGGTTCAGCACTAATGTGTAAATGTTATCTGTGTCTTGCTTCTTGATTCTGTGACCTCATACCAAATGTACTCCTATATGGAATCACTACTGGAATTTGCCTCAAAAATCTCAACATAGTGATTAAAATAATAATATCGAGTGAGATTAGTTCCTGCAGGGAGGATTTGTGGCTGTTAGGAGGGAGGTGCAAGTTAGAATCTCATAGACTGGGGTGAGGCACACTTATGCAATTGTCCTAATTTTGAAAATCTTATTGATATGTAAAATTTTATATCTTCTAAAATATATTAGTATGAAGAGATTTAAACCTTATTTTTCCCAAAGTATGTAAACCAGCATAAACAGCCAAAGATGTCTTAACTTGCTTTTTCCTTGTTCCCTGACAGTTATACCCAGTTATCCTTTCTGATGTCAGAAAGAGTTGTATAACCAGTGTTCCTCCAGGACTGAGGTGAATGAGACCTGCATTTGGCAGTAAATTTAACATGGGCCTTGATAAAACCCTGTTTTTAGGCAGGAATGTATAAAAAGGCTCTCAGAGAGGAGTCTCTTAGCATAAAAAAGTGCCCAGTGTGGCCTGAGGGACGGAGACACAAATGATGCTGTAATGCTAAATGTGACTTAGGTTATTAAAAGAAGATAAAGTAATAATAAGTATTTTATGGAAGAACTGCATTACAGTGAGAGGGGAAGAATGACATTCTGAAATGCACTGCAAATTATTTCTATATCTAATCAAAGGTTTAGTGCTGGTTCATCACCATTTTCCACCTGCTGCTTATTCACAGCTTACCATTTGTTGAGTCCTATAAATGTCATGAATTCATCAACTTCCCTGTTAAGCCTTTCAAATGCCAGAGAATGGCAGCAGGTATTACTGAGGGGCCCTTTCTTCTCTCCTTCCCAGTTATCTTTGCATTTTCAGTCGTTTCTTTGAATTTTCTTCTGCTTCCCAATGCTTTTGCGGTTAATCATCCCTCAGTGGTCACTCTAATGATTCTTCTGTGGAAGTGCTGGGCAGCCCTGTCTCTCACCCAGCCTGTTGGCAAAGGGAATATTCTGGGAACTGCCAACACTGAAGTCTGAGCCTCTCCATTGAGGATGAAAGCAAGTCTGGGTTAGCAGGAGTTTATGTATTTAATTGCTTAGGTACCAAAATAAAATGTCCCAATCCCAGTGAAACCCTACAGATTAATTATACCTGAGTTTTTCTTCATGCTGATGTTAGTGGTTACAGGAATGTGCTCTGCCAGAAATTTGTTGGTGTTGATATGCAATAAATCTCCCTTTTAATATTAAAAAAACCTTAAGTTTTTTTTGTTTCTATTGTGGCAATGCCTACAGGTCTGCAATACGTACAAGAATCATAAACTCCTGTGTACTGCTCAAACAGTAATGAAAGCACTAATGAAAAATGTACGCTCTAGTCTTTACTGTTATACTTAATATTATATTCCTCATTTCTTTTGAATCTTATAATAATTATTACCTTCATTTGTTTTGCAGGTGCTGTTTAGATAGTGGGATAAATACAGATAATGCTTAAGAAAATATTAAAAAGCTCATGCAGTGTTTTGCATAAAATATTGTATTCTCCATATTGTATTCCACAATATGTACTACAATAGGATTTGTGGTACTATTTGAAATTGTTTATATTTAATTTAAAAAAAAAACATGTTACAGAAAGGAGGGACTGTTTAGATAGCACTGGAGAGAGCCTAATGTGGAGCTAAAGAAAGGAGTTGATTTTAAGGGAGATTTGGAATAAGAAAAAGAATGTGGGGGATAGATATATTGAGCTCTTTTTCTATTAAGCTCTCAGGAGCAGCATTCTAAAGGATACATTGCAGGTAGTCATCTGAGAATGAAAGCTCTATTTCTGTGAAAAATCATTTAGAACCCACCTGTTTATATTTCGCAGAAGTGGTGAGTGCAAGATGTATAAGTGATTGAAGATTGTGTGACTTGCAAAGGGCAAAAGTGTGAATGAGGCTGTCTGTTTTACTTCTCCTGGGAAGAGGGTTGCACTTTACAACCCTAAGCCTAAAACTGCTTCATTTCCTGTCAGAAAAATAATTAGAATTAACACACATGCAATGCTCACTCTAGAGGGAAGATTTTTAAAGCAGCTTAGGAGAGGGAAATAGGGGGAACTTTGTTAAAAGTTGGAGTACTAAGGACTTTGAGCTCTTAAAAGCATCTGGTTTTAAATGCTGAGGAGTGAGGTTTTCCTGATAGGCCTCCTATGAGAGAGGAGGAATGAGAAAACAAAAAGGTGCTCTGGAATCCACTGTATAGGGACTGCCTTAGGCCTGGCAAAGGAGCAGGAGAAGGAACCAAAATGTATCTAAAACTGCCATTTCGTACTTGGCCCATTTCTTACCACACTAGGTGAGTATGGAATATTCTTGTAGGCGTTAAATCCCTTCTTTTTTATTATAGCAAGTGGCTACAGAGACTCATCTACTTAGAGAAACAAAGAAAAAATCCAAACACAGTTAGTAGTGACATTCATCCAAGTCCACTACATCATCTTATGTTCTGATGGTTTTGTAGACTCATTTTAATCTATTTTAGTGAGGACAGTAAGTTTTTAGTATTCTCTTTAAAACACTTCATAAGCCAAAACCAACAAAATTATCTTAGAATTGAATATAGTTAGATAAAAATGTTCCTCTGAGTTCCCATAAAACTGTCTGCACTATTATTTTCTTATTTATCAATTGTTGCTTAAATCCTTTAACAGAAATATGCTTTAAAAATGACCCTTGTAATAAGGACAGATGAAGTAGGATGACTTTGCCAAAACCTGTCTGCACCAACAATGTTCCAGTTCATTGCCTGAAGTGAAGGGGTGATTCTGGATATAATATCAGTGTTACGTATCTTGGATAAGTGCTAATTAAGGAGTAAAAATATTTCCTATGTGAAAAGTTAACTTTTAAAAAAGTTCTTTGTGGTTTAAATGTCATGGGAACTTTAATGTCAGGGCCTTAGAAGGGTTTATGGACAAGTCAAGAGCATTGCTAAGAGAACAGATGTTGGAAACAGATGCCATATCCTTGTGTGTTTAGCAACACCTCTTTCAGAGCCTTGCTTCTCTGCAGCTCTGTATCATAAATAATGTGTTGACTCACTCTTAGCCCTTCTGCTGTCGTACTGAAAGCCAGGCTATGTTTGGATCCTGTAAAGTGCATTATTGTATCCAAGGGCTGAGCTGGTTGAAGTGGAGACACTGAATACCCACTGAGAATTTCTATCATTTCCATCCTTTCTTGGAAGGGACAGAGAAGTGGAATTTCAGTTTTTGTTTCTGGGTTCAGTCTAATCTCAATCTGTTCAATCACAGCGGTTTAATATAAAAAGTAGTTTTTTTGATGGGTTTTTTGTGCAGCTAAATGGGTGACATTCCCAGGAAATCTGCAGGAGTTTCAATAGTGATGCTGATTTTTAGCTTTAATATAAAAAGTTTTTTTGATGGGTTTTTTGTGTAGCTAAATGGGTGACATTCCCAGGAAATCTGCAGGAGTTTCAATAGTGATGCTGATTTTTAGCTTTTTATTTCATTTTAATGAAAAAATGTAAAGAAAGGCAGATTTGTTTATAAGCAAAACTCAGTTGAATCTTAATTCAACTATAAAATGAGCTTAAATCCTTTTAAGGATTAACTTGTAGAATATTCATCTCAAGGCAACAAAGAAGTTGACTTTCTTAATGGTGATACTTTTCTGTCTTTCCCCTTTTTTCTATTTGTTTATATGGATTCATACAGGTCTTAAATATATAGCAAAAGTTTGTTGATTTAACTTAAAGGAGTTTCAAAAGTAATTTAATCTAAATAGATGTTCCTGTCTAGACTTAAAAACTTTTTTTGGTTTATCTTCATGCCTCATAGACTGAAAACAACTACAGCAAGCCTGTTTTAACTGAATTGATAAATACATTCTTTCAGTTATCGAGGTAGTACAGAAAAAGAACCATATTAGTCCTGGGAGCAAAATGAAGTAACTTAGATATTAACAATGATGCTATTCCTGATTTTGCCAAGAGGAATAAACATTAAAACATAAAAGCAGCTTTAAACTAGGGTTTTTTTCACTGACACACACATGTGCCTGATCAAGTGGAAGGTGTCCCTGCCCATGGCAATTTGGTTGGAGCTAGGTGATCTTTTTAAGGTCCCTTCCAACTCAAGCTGTTCTATAATTGTACAAAACAACCATCCCTATTTGATATTATGGATCCACAGTGCTAAATACCCAGAAACTCCATAGGAAAAAATAATTGCTCTCTGTACATCTAAATACTCTTAGTTTGGAATTGACTTTTTCAGCCAGTACATTTTGAAGACTGCTTAGCCTGAAGGGATTCATCTGCAGTAGAAAATGACAAACATGTGCATTAGATGATGATTGGAAATGCTGCATGATGGAAAAGGGAAGCCAAAGCCTGCAGTGCAAGTCCATTCCTGTGAAACTGTCAGTGAAGTCCATCAGAAGCCTCTTAGAGTAATCAACAGATTGTGCATGTGTTACATCCCAAATGAAGGCAGGAAAGCCAATCAGCAGAGAGATAAAGACACTTCCCAGAGCTCTCATCTCCCTGTCCCCCTCTTTGCATGGAAATCCTGCAAACAGCAGACATCACATGGCCCTAATGAGAGCAGGTGTGTTCCCTCATGGATCCCAGCCAGTTGTGGGTGGTAATGAAACCAATCTGCAAATGAGATTTTAAAGGGTGCAATATTTCATCACGGGCAATACTGTCAATGTGCAGAAGGCCCTTCCCTCTCTGCAGAGAGGAATGTGATTAGTTGCAGATTAAGAGGGATGACAGCACAGAGTTCAAAGCACACCCTCCACAGTGTCAACAGGCCTTAATGATAACATAGTGCCACTTCCCTGAAGGAGTTTCATGTCTTATTCAATGGAAATGGCAAAAATGTGGCGTTTTAGAACCAATGATGTGTTTTTCTATTGATGCTGTCATAGTGCCCAGCTGCTGAAAGAGGGGCTGTTTGTCAGATCCCATTTTGCTCAGTGATTCATCAAACAGGGGCAGTTCATGCATGCACTATCAGAATGGAAATAAATAACTTGCAGCAATGCATTGGACCATCTCCTGCCTGCTTTGATGCTATCTGATGTGTCAGAGATTTTGGGTAGGTTCATTTGGTATTTTGCAAGGTGCATGGCTACTTTTCAAGAGCAGGATTTAGAAAATAGCGATGTTATAGATGAGAAAAGCAGAACTATGCATTTACATTCTTCCTACTCTGAAAGTTTTACTCTCCTTGAAAGTGCCATTAATGCAATCTTTTCTCTCTCTTAAATTCTGTAGTTTTCTCCAATTACAGTCATTCTAAGAAGAAAGAAAAATTGGTTTAATAAAACTCAAAACTGATTAAAATCTAATTTGCTCACATAGCACTTGCTATCACTTATAGCATGAAAATGCACGACCTGACATTATTTAGTGGTAATAAAATAAATGTTTCTCTTTCAGAAGAGTATAGGCACTAACAACCATGAGTTCTTAATAAGTTGTGGGCATTTCTGGCTGGCACAGTGTGACCTGGATGTAAATTAAGATATTGGATGTTTTTTCATTGCTAACATGGGAGAGCCACATGGTGTGTGGCTTTAAGTCTTAAAATATCAGAGGATTAGTTTTAATTATTGTGGGATTTTGACAGTTTAGGATTTGATATGAAATTGTTAGAAAAGGGGAGGGGGGAAGACATGCATAAGGAAAGCCAAGTAAAAAGCTTGACATATAAGAGGCTTCTCTTTTGGAAAGTAGATGTTGATCAGTGTTATGGGAGCTGGCTGATTTTCTAAAGGGAAATACTATGAAAGTTTCACACAGTCTGACTTTGGGTGCCTGAATTAATACACTAATGCCCAGAGAATACACAGAGTGGTTTGGGTTGGAAGGGACCTTGCACATCACCTACTCCCAACAAAAGTTCCTCCTTAATGTCTGCCTAAAGAAAGGAGAGCAAATATTTTAAAATACGCAAATTGTATACCCCAGCTTGTGTGAAGTTTTGAGTAAGAGAAAGTTTCAATCTGTACTCACTACTTGGGATGTAGTTTAATTTTCTATTAAAATCCACTTTTATTCCCTGAGTTCAAGGGATTCTGATAAGGTCTTCCGTGTGCAGTGTGTTCTCCTGGGTCTGCTGGAAAGAAAGGCAGAAATAAATCTCTCTTCTTTTGGATCCCTCTTTTTCCATAGTAGCTAACCCTCACAGAGGTTGTTCTAGGGAGCAGCCTTTATGTGGTCTTAAAGGATAAAAGGCTTCTAAAGTGTGGTTTGATAGTAATTTAATTGGCATAATGATAATAATATGCAGTCGACATTTTTATGATTGTTTTGTTGCTTCATATTCTAAACTTTCAGCCCACCTGAGTGATCAGTTGGATGGCAGAATTCTCCCCAATGTCCAACTATTATCTTCAGCCAAATCACAGGAGAAGCACAAAAAAAAAAAAACCAAAAACCCCAAAAACAACCAAAAAAAAAAAAAAAAAAAAAAAACAAAAAAAAAAAAAAAAAAAACCAAACCAAAAATCTGTTCAGGATAGTCAGTCTAGGCACAGTAGTTTAACTATTCCTGTGACAAAGATGATAGTATCCAGCAGGATTCTTTCTCTCCCTAGAGATGTATAAATTAGCATAATATGAGTACAACCAATGTCAGACCATTATTAATTAGTTTTAAAAGCAATTATACACAGGTATGTGTGTAATCATAATTTCCACGTGTATTACATTTGTATGTACCAACACACACAGATCCCCACACACAGAGTTTACATTACTCATAAAGTGTCACAGCAGGGTAAGAAATTTTTCATTGGTTAAGTAATTTTTCATTGGTGTATGGGAAGGTGTGATCAGGTTTTTTTCCATTCTTCTCCACCTGAGAGCTCATTTACACATCAGTTAGAGGAATGAAGGAAACTGTGCTATTCTTTTCAGTGTGGATTTTGTAACTGCTTTCATTAAAAACTTGCTGGTAGTTTTCTGTCATGTTCTGATCAAAATCCCCAGCAGTGTTCTGCTCTGGTGCATCCTCCTAACATGAGTAGTGGGCTAGAAAATGTCACTAGATTTAAGATAATGATTTATCAGTTCATGAACAGAATTAATGGATGAGTCTGTGAGCATGAGAAACCAAATTCCACTATACTCTTATATTTTTGATCTCATTAGGCATCTTTAGCATTGCCTTCAGGAGAAAAATGGTCAAAGTAAAGGCATAATCAGCAGTTTATGAGGTGAGAGAAACAGATAATACTGAGGAATTTTGGAGCTGCTGGATGGGTGATGGCAGGATGCAGAAAAAGTGGCTTTCTGCTTAGAGAGTGGCAGGTGTATATTGAAAGTGAAACATGGGATCCTCTGTCTTCCTAACTACAGCTCCAGCTTGCATGTGGTGTGTAGTCCATCAACATAAATCCCTGAGAATTTCTGTGTAAGACTCCTTCTCCCAGAGTAAATCTTCCAATATTCCCATTCGAGGGGCATCAAGGGCAGAAATTCTAAGAAATGAATGTATAGAGAGGAATTAATCTTCAGAAATGTGAAATGAATGCTCTTGGCAGGTATTTATGATGTAGTTGCACAGCAGTAGCATGTTGGAAACAGCTAAAAAGTGTGAGTTAGAATTCTTTTCTGGGCTGAAATCACCACAGCATATGCCTTTTTTAGAAGGTGATGAAATTTATGGGTTTCTCACAAAGAATTATGGCCATGTAAAATACTATTGAAGCATCTTATATGATTGAATGGTTAACAGATTACACCAGTAAAAGAATATTCTGGACTGGGGAGGTCTGGCAATTGCAAGTCTAATTCAGCAGGGTAGATTGTGGTATTTGAACAAGACTAGATTTATAAAGGACTGTCTGGGGCATAAAGGTCCTAGAGGCTTTAAACTGTTTATTTAAGATTTGAAAAAAAACTAGAACACAACACATGATGGTAATAATGACAAGAACAATAATAATAATGTATTTTGAATTGAATATTTGTATCCATATCACACAGTCATTCTGAGCCTGAAAATGCAAACCCAGTATAATTTCATAATGCTTCATTTGCTAATGGAGCAGTGTAAACCAACTGAAATACAGACACACAATCGACAAGCAGTGCTATTACAGCTCATTTATCAAACATGTTAGGCTTATGAATGCAGTTTTACATTGTGTATTAGTTGCATTAGTTACAGCATTACATGGCTTACCTCCCGTGATCTCAGTTGACACAACACAGGTATCTGATGGTTTCAGGATGATGTAACAGTCAGTATTTTTCTCTTTTCTCCAGAGTAAGCTTGGATCTTTTCCTGCAAAAAAGTTAATCTGGGTTATTGTTCAGTCCTGGCCCTGAACTCTGTTTTAAAGGCTCAAGTGAACTAGAAAAATGCTCATGCATTTTGCCTTGTAACTCAGGTAAATTGCTAGTGCATACTTTTGTATACTGGCAGTGAAAAGGACCATGCACTTCCCTTTGTGGGACCCACTTGTTGAGTACATTACATGCTACTATGAATGTTTCCTTCATAGTATTTCCAACTTCACTGCTAATTACTGAAGGGGTTTATTATTGGAGGGTTTGGCATTTTCATGTGGAGTTAGAAGTAAAAGTGCAAAAAGTTTAAGCAAATTTCAAAAGGAAGCAATTCAAAAGTAGTATTGTTTCTACTTAAAAGAAAAAAAATTGCAATAACTTCAGAATAATGGAATATTCACTTATTTCTGAAAAATCTCACGTGCCTTCATGAAGAAAAGAGGAGACAGAGGAGGCTTCACCACAGTGCAGCTTCTTCAAGAGGGGGAGCAGGAGGGGCAGGCTCTGACCTCTTCTCTGCAGTGACCATTGAAAGGAGCCGAGGGAACAGCCTGAAGCTGTGTCAGGGGAGGTTTACAATGAATATCAGGGAAAGGTTCTTCCCCCAGAGGGTGGCTGGGCACTGGAACAGTCCCCAGGGCCGTGGGCACAGCTCCAGAGCCTGCCAGAGTTCAAGCAGTGTTTGGACAATGCTCCCAGGCACAGGGGAATTGATGGGACTGTCCTGTGCAGGGCTAGGAATTGGACTTTGATGGTCTTTGTGTGTTCTTTCACACTCAGGCTGTTCTGTGATTCATATAATAGTTTGCTTATGTGGCTTTTGTTGCAGATTTTTTTAATGGATTCCAGATATACATGACAACAAAACTCATACTCAGCTCCTATAGTTCTTCTCTTGAGGTTTAAATATTTTCCAAATCGTTTTGAAAACAAATGCAAGTTAGTTATTATTAAGGATTTTCAATAATTTATTTTAGTGCAAAAGATCCTTCATATTATTGTGTACCTGTAATTATTTACAGAATTGAATTAATTTAGACTTTGGGTCGTGAAGGTGTGAAGGTGATCCTTTTCAGTGTATCTGTAATGGAAAGAAAGAGGATTTGGAAAGGTGGAGTGGATGTGTTACTTCTACATCATTCTACTTTGATGCCAGGGTATGTCTGGTATTTTGTATTGTTCCATTTGTAAAACAAATTACTTACCTGAGCAGCCCTCCTTAAGTATGTGTGCATAGCTGTAACTGGATAGGAAAACACTGGTAATGTTATAGGTAGGTAATACTTAACTACTCAGATTCACAGTGAATATCCTTTTAATCCTCGTCCTCATGCCCTGTATTTCTGTTATACACGTTCCCTTCATTGTAGTTGTTTTAAAGACAACCAGAGGTTTTTCTCTGTCTACAAGGGAATGGGGAACCTGCACAAAACCCTGTAAATGCAACTCCCCATTGAAAATCAAACCCCCATGAATATTATATGAGTGAGAATTAACCATTCCCACTAGTCAGAAAACAGAATAAAAACCAGCTGAGGTCTCAAGCAGAGGATTTTCATCACTTATTAAACCTCCAGCTTAAAGCAGAAAAAGTGTAACAGTGAAGTTATGTTGCAGTGCAATGCCCTATGCTCTGTTTTTTATAATGCCATTTATTTAAAAAAAAAATCTATAATCAGTTATCAAAGGTCATTTATTCCTACTGAAATTCTGATTTTGAACAGTATGCAGTCCCATGTACATTAATTTCCACTGACATTTGTCTCTCCCCATTTGCCTCCATGCATCTGTGTAAGGGAGCTAAAGTTTATTAGTCACAAGAGGAGATGATCTTAAATACCTCTTGCTTTGAATTTAAATGGGGCCCGTCTAGCTACTTTGAAATTAAAATTAAATTCAAAATTAGCACCCTTGATTATGAAAGAGAGTGTGAGAGAGCAGTCAAGTGTGATTTTTCTGAAAAAATTATCCTTCTGTGATACTGCTATAGACAGTACTTGGTAGTTACTGACACTAGGCTAGATTGTGACAGACCTTTTATATACATGGACATATGTGATAAAATATCTACTTCATATCAGGCCTCATCATAGGCTGCCTGAAATTCACAGTGCTTAACTTCAGGAGAGTGCCCTGGCAGATTCTCCACTGATGTCTGGGAAACGGGTTTTACATGTGGTCTTTGGATGTACAAGAAGAAGAGAGCTATGAATGTGAATGTATGAGCATCCTCTTATTGCTTCAAAAATCCCAAAAGTGCCACATGACATAAAAGTGCAGGTTAGTTATAAATTTATGCTGCTAATTCCAATTCCTCCAAACATTTTTGATAGGTGAACGTGACAGCAGCAGGCTCTCTGCCATGCTGTCAGTCTTCCCACATGGCCAGCACTGAGTTCATATTGAGTGCTGTAGTGGAGTGTGCAGCAATCTGCCCGTGTGTCTGTGCTGATCAGAGGCAACTGTGAGCAGGAACACGCATCTGCTATCAGTAATTATGGTATTGCAGCCTCAGTGGCAGAATTGAAAGAGTTATAGAATTATTGGGGTATTTTTGGGAGAGAACTGTTGCAGCTGCCATTAGTTCAGTATAATTGATTGCCATGTTTTTGGGACATGGTTGTGAGGAGGAAGATGTACACTTCCTGAGCTGAGAAGTGAATGCTGGAATTCTACAGCATTTTGTATTTTCTGCCTCTGAAGGAAAACCTAAAATGTAACTCCAAGTGCCTGGATGTCACTTATGTCATTATTTCCAAGTCCCTGAGAAACACTTTGTAGTGGTTTAATACCTGTTCTTGTTTTAATAATTCCTGAATTCATAAATGATTGCGTGCATAGACTTTGCCCTGGCTTATTTCTTGAATAACTGAATTCAAGGTGAAAAACATTGAAATTTTTTTTTTTTTGATTATTAGAAGATTATTTTGATTCTTAACTGAAATATCTTAAAGCATTCTCAAAAGACTGTTTAAAACTTTCTTGGAAGAAATCCTCTGTGCCTTGGTGCAGAACCCTATGTTTTATCTGAACTGGTGCAGTTAGATGGAAGTTTTGGTAAGACAAATTTCCCTTCCAAAGCTTTATTAACCCTCCTAAGTACAGTATCATAAAATTAGAGAAATGTGTTTCACTTAAAACCTTTCTAAAATGTTTTAATTAGCAGTTTAATGGTCAATGCAAAGGCGAATGGGACTGTGTTTGTCCATTAAATTAAAGGAAATTAAATTAAATAACGCGTTTTGGTTTTGTAGAGCGTGCTCTTGTTGTGACAAGCATGAATATGTTTCTGAGAGGGTTGATTAGCCTTTTGGCCTCTCTGCTTAATATTTTTTGCCATTCTTCTGTGGAAGTTCCCGTGTGCCTCCCATCAGGATTATTGGAATTTGGAACCTTATCTATAATTGTCTAACGATGGGGGTGACATGATGTCTCTTCGCTGCATTAACTTTATCGTTCCGTGTAAAACATTAACGCAGCAAAAATCTGATCTTGTAAATGAGACCCATGTCTTCATCTTGATCAGAGAAATGAAATTTGTAATTCAAATTAGAAAAGTTAATGAACTTAATGCACAGGCTAGGAAAAGTGTTGTAATGTGCCAATTTGGTGTTCCTATGGATGCTTCCAAACATTCCCATTAAGGTATTGATTGTGTCCATTTAGCAAAGTGAAGGGGACCTGAACTCCCTAATGGTTTACACATTACACCAATAGTGTCTAGACCCCCAAACAAAGAAAACCCATTGATAAGCCTTAAATTTCCTTAAAAATGGAATTTGACAATGTAATTATTAGTGCCAGTATGCTTCTTTTGAAGACCAAAAGCTGTTGCAGGCAGAATATGCAGCCTTTTGTGTTTATTGATATCTATGAAGAATTTAGTGTTCCCAAGTTGAAATAATGGTGCAGGGTCTCAGCACTACAAATAATACCTAAGGTCTCCCATCACATAATTGACTGATGTGGTTTTATAGTGACACTTTATATGGAGACATAATGTTGTGATCATGGTTGCAGTTTGGACATTCAAATTCTACTCCTTGTACTTTCAGAAAAAAATATTTCTGCATTGATTACCAACAGCTGTGATTTTATCTTCCATCAGTTGTTGTTGGTAGTTCACAAAGGGTGTCAAGGCAGATGATCAGATGATGTTGCACAAAGCTTTATTAGAGGAGTTTGGAGTTGATGGCATCTGAAAACTTTAAAATTGTCTTGGGGAAAAAAAAACTCCCTCCCAGAAAAAAGAAAAAAAAAATCCAATAAACTGAGGACAAAAAGAAGTGGTTGCCTGTGAAAAGTAATAAAGCATATACTTGGACAAATGTCCTCTGCAATGCACTAGGAGGTTTCCCCAGGGACTTTTTGGTGAAGATCCCTTTGCCTAGGCTTGCAGGCTAAAAGCCAAGAGGCAAAGGGTGATCCAGGCATGTGCACCAGTCTGTGCCACAGAACCCACTGTGGCAGTGGTCAGAATGCGCCAGTGCAGGGCTGTGAGCAGAAGAACGCTTGGGTTAGTTGGAGAAGCACTGCCTCAGTATCCTCAGGGTGTGTGCTGATGAAAAGGCACAAGGTTACAAGGGACAGTCAAATTATAAAGTTAGAAATGGAGGGCCTTGGGAATGTGAACATAGTGGGCAGTGCTTTGTGCAGGAGATGTGAGACTCCACTAGCCCCAGGTGATTTCTGGATTGTTTGATTGTGTATAGAAGAGTTGTTCATGAGCAAAACAATAACAGCTGCTGCCTTAGCTCTTGTGCCAAGCAGTAAAGTGAAAGTAATAATCTGCAACTGCACTTGAAGATTGTTTAATTCTTTTGTGAGTTTTGAAGTGAGGTTCTACATCAGTATTTTCCTCCTCCTGTGTTGAGGACTTTTGTCCCGAAAGATTGATGTTCCATGAGTTGTGAATGACTGGTTTTCTCATCTTGAGAGATTGTACGTGCCAGCTTGTGATCATTTTACTGTTTTACCAGGCTAATTCTCTACTGTTTTAGGTTACTGAGTGATGTATAAATGTTTGTGGACTTCGTGTTTAACAAACTGATCTGATTGCCAGACAGCATTTTTAGTGTGTGTACACGTGGTAGTTCATTTTAACTAAGGTCTGCTTTTGCACGATATGCATCTGTTTCCTCTAAAGCAGGGTTATATATAAATGCAAGCCTACAAGGGATAAGCAGTAACACAATGCAGTGATTTTGTATACTGTGGTTAAAGAAAAATAATGTAATTGAGAAAATAAACCTTGTGTGAACTGAAGTAAATAAGTGAAATTGATGGGAGCGAGATATTTTAAAATTGAAATAGAGGACGTTGCAAAGACCCCAAAAACTGCTTCCTACATTTAAGTTTAAAAGAAATACCTGGAAAGTGTTTGAAAGGTAGCCTGTGCTAAATGGAGACCTTGAGCAGCCTTGTGCTTGAAGGCAGAACAAGTCAGTGCACTATTGATTGAGTACAGGGGGATAAATGTGTGGCTTCTGCCCTTAATGGAAGCTGATTGTTCAGGGACGAACCGGCAAGGCTGGTCGATTCTTTAGCTGTTGTTTACTGGGGAGGACGATATCAATTTTCCAGGGGGATGATTGGTGGGATGTCAAGGCTGTCACCCTCTTCTTCTCATCACTGACAGACAGTTGAGTGACAATTACAGTGATGGGACATTGTCTGCATTGGCATATACACCAGAGGATAACTGGCAAACAGAAAAAGGCAGCAGCACTTTAAAAAAGATATAATCAGCAGTTGTCAGGACTAGTTACATATATGATGTCTGAATAACAAGGCCAGAGTGTCCTGCCTCAAACACTGACAGAAACTGTACTGCGTATTCTCAATCCGCACAGAAGTTAGCTCTGGGAATGTTACTGACTGTTGCTGGAAGTCACTGACAATTTACTTGGGAATTAAGCATCAAGGGACTGTATTTCCTTGTGGTTCTCCCCAAAACAAGTGAGCTTTTCTGCAGAACATGGGGAGGGTGGCAATGTTCTGAAGTGTGTGCTGAGCTCTTTCAGGAGTCCTGCTTTGGAATTCCTCCTGACTACCCTGATGGCAGGGTAGTCCTCCTACTACATCAGATGGCAGCTGTGAATGTGGACTTTGTGTTACATATTTATCCTGCCAGGCCAGAACACACAGACTAAGCTAAACTTTACATCTTGAAAGTCTGATTTTACACTACCTAGATCTCTTGTAGGTGTATATAAGTACTTCTTGTGAACTAATATCTTGTAATAGTTGCAAATCATTATGCAATAGACCTGATCATGTGAAATCACAGATAAAATTTAACATTTCAGTGGTGCATGCTGAGAATGGTGAATCCGGTTGTGTGTTACCTTAACAGCTGTCACTTCCTCTTGCTTCTGGAAGCCGAGGTGAGAATGGGACTATCAGGAAAGAAGAGACCCAAGAAATTACTTAAAAGTTAGATTTACAGCACAGAGCACATCTGGCTTATCTGCAATCATCTGTATTCTCTTCTTTACTGCTCTTCTTGCCACTCCTACCAGAAGCTCTAGATTGAGCAGACCTTTTCCAAGAGTGTTTTAGAGGTACTCTCTTCAAACCTCAATTATTGTTTCGACAGTGTACTTAAACTTTCTTCAAACTTTTACCTGGAATACACATCCTGCTGAGGCTTTTCTCTGGTGTGCTTCCCAAGATCTGCTGCAGCAAGCACAGGAGAAGGCAGAGCACCCAGCTCTCTGCATGCCACTAACTCTGAAACAAGGAGAGAGAGAAGGAGGCAGTAGTTTAGAAATGATCCTATTCTTTCCCACAGGCCTGTATCTCTGGTTCTGGATTGAGAATAAAATGAAGCAGTGGTCAGTAATTCAATGAAGTTGCGCCTCTCCAAAGATAAGTGTGTGAATACACTAAGAGAATGTGAATGATGCCTCTGTCACATATGATCCCCACATGTAATCAGTGGAAAAAATGGTGCAGAGAGGAATTGACAGATGGAATGCTTTTCAGGCGAAGTGGCCCAGTTACTCCAACCCCATTGCTGAAATGTTTGCACCTTCCACTCCTACTGAAATTCCAGTGCTGGTTACTTTCTCTACCTTGTACTATATGTTTTGTACAGATGTAGGGAGTGTATGGTATGAAGGATACACATGGCAATTTTCCTCAGTTTAGTTCCCTTTTTCTCTTATTTTTGCTTTTTGACCTCTTTTCATGTGGTACCTAACTTGCTTTGATATATTATTTCCTTTCTATTCTCTATTCCATTTTTTCCTACACATTTTATATACATGCATGTTTTTTGTAGTTTTCTGTATAGTGTTTGTTTGCTACCTGTGTTTTTCTTACCTACTACTTCAGCATTTGTTATTGACACTACTGTTTTTGGAAGTTCAAAGTTCATTTGTTTTCTTGATTTTTGAATATTTAGTGTTCCTCTCCACCAAGACAAGATTGTATTGGGGAGCTTAGAAAAATCCTTACAAGCAGAGGTCATGATGTGTGTGCCCTGTTGGTTTCCAGGTACAAAAAAATCATAACAAGGTGCACCTAGAATTGCCTGGTGCAGCACAGATACAATATGACATATGAAGCTGGCTGTCACCCAGCTGAATGGCATTAGAGAATTACATCATACACTTATCTTCTCTTTTTCTGTTTTTTTTTTTTTTTTTTCCTGAAATTATATTTTCCTTGAGTGCTTTTTTTTGGCTCTGCTGTGGCATTTTTCAGGTTAGTGCTGTGAAAAACTATGATGTAGCAATATAGGGACTTATTTTGTATTTTTATTTTAAACAAATGGTTCATCATCCTGCATAAAAAAAACAATGCATACAATTAATACAGAAGTTTATTTTTGATGGGTCTCATAAAAATGCCAAATAAATACGATTATTAATTTCTTTTTTTTTCTAAGCCACCAGCTAATTGATTTGCAGTGTGCTCATTAAAAATAGATACTTTGCCTTTCAGAGGGCTGTCTGGGAAACCCAAGGCAGGGCAGGACTCCTCTGGGACACCATCAACTGACCATTCCATCAGGCAGGGAGAGAGTGGCCATGGTGCTTGTCAGGGCTGAAGTATATTTACTTCATCTCCCAGCAGATAAACATTTGCAAGGCAAATAATAAATTAGCCATTAATCAGGAGAGTGGCTGTGTTTGATGAACCCTGAATAGAGTGGAGATGTCAGGTAACGAGACAGAGCAAACTGACATTGTAGACTGAGCCGTGTGGAAATGAGCGCCAGCAGCTCTGAAAGCTTTTGTGCTGCCTTTTCAAGAGGCTTCCAAGGTTAAAGTAAAGAGACAGAAGACATGAGGCCACCAGCAGTTTCTAGTTTTCAAAATGGTAGCATTATGCAGTCTTTCACCTCAATTAGATCTGCAGCATTATTGCAGCTAGATGTGGTACAGAAAAAAAAAAAAAAGAGGATTTTACAGACAAGGTACAGAATGCCCTATTATTAGCAAATTATTCAAGGCATACATTTGTTCAGACTTAATGATCTCAATACATCTTCAGGTGAAAGTTCAGATTTCTGATTGACAGCGTTTCTTAAATATTAATTTCTGCTACATTAAGTAGAGGGCTTTTTACAGCATTTACAGTGTAAATAAGTGTTTTTCTCCAGACGGTGGGGGAATGCTACTCTGTTATTATCCAGGCAATTTTATTAAAGATTGGGTGTGTGCTTTAATGGCCATACTTGTAAACAGAAAATAATGGCAGTTTCATAACTGCCTTTTGCGGGTGCTTAATTTGAACACCATTCTAGAACTACTGAATAGTCTAAGGAAGCTTTAGATGGTCAAACTACTGAAAACCGGGCAGTTGGTGTCTCAAAAGAATTAATCCTAATGATTTTTGGTGTAAGCTTGTAAATAATTTGAAAAGTAAGTTATGTAGGGATTGTCTAAGATTTCCCAAACTGAAATAGGGCTTGTAATGCTTTTCTTGTTAACTGACAGGCAAAATTGCCATCCTTGCAAATTGTACATCACTTGTTTAGTGTCTCAGTACAATCTCTATGTTAGACATGCTCTTAGCCTTTGGGTGTCACAAAACACTGCTTGAAAAACAGATCTGCACCTTTTTTTCCTCAGTGCATTTTTTTCTAAGGTAGATTACATATCCACTTGCAAGTTTTTGAAGTAATCAGAGCATTCAAGACCTTTCATTTTCATCTTCACTCATTCAGCACAGCATAGCTTCTACAAATGAGTTTGCAGGCTCTCAAAGGAACACATTTAGTTTCTAAGATCATCTGTGTCATTCTTCATCTCAGTGCTTCCCTTGGCTCTTGAAGTCCTGTAAATGAGTAATTTTGAATTAACATTAGTTCAGTTTGTTAGCAGGACTTGAGGCAAACACCTTAAGAAAAAAATAAGTTATTGTGCGTGACAAGCTGCTTTTTAACGAAAGTAATAGATTTCAGAGGAAAAGATTACTGGTTACTTGTATATTGCTTGTTGATTGCAGATGCATATTACCTGGTGTGACTTTGGTTTAAAAGTGCCCCTCCCTGCCATTATTCCGAAAGGACGGGTTTTTTTCTTGGCAGTCATGTGCATGATTTTCTTTTTTTAGTTTGAAAAGGAACAAGAGTTTTCTACAGGAATGTTGGAGTCTTTTTTATTTATTTTTTTCAAAGAACATTGTAACTAGCCAGAGATCATCTCTGTCTCTAACACATTCATATTGCAACCCATTTTATGTGTTAGGAAGCATCATTTTACTACTGCTGGAAATTGTGCTGCAGGTGAATGTCTCAGCAGGCGAAAGCTTTGCTTCCTACAATTCTAATTCTCTTGAAAATTGAAAATAGAGGCTTCACGAGGAAGAAATCTCTGAGCACAAAAGGTTTCTAATCTAGGCATATATAGTAAGAGTAAATTTGAGGGGTTTAGAAACAAGGCAACAAAAATTCAATAAAAATATTTTTCCATCTACATCATCTGGGAGAGCTGCTCAAAGGTACCTTTTGTTTGTTCTGGGTTTTTTTTTAAGCTAACTGTTGTTTAATAATATTGTTGCCTTAAGTTCACGTGCTGGTTTTTGTAGGTCACAGAAGATCTTTCAGCTTTTTAATCTGCCTCTATATAGGAAAGAAAACCCACAGAGAGTGAAAGCGAGAGGAATAATTCTCAAATCTGGATGCTTTCCCCTATCTCTTGTGATCACAGCAAATCTCAACAGTAATTTATAATATAATAACACACTGTTCATTTTTAGTCAGCACTATGATTCCAAAATTAATGGTGACCCTTCAGGTTTCAATTTTCTAAATTTAACAGAGCCTCCAAATGTGAAACCAGCCTTCAATACTTGAAATACAGGCTACCTGTGAAGTACAAGTATGTTCCTGTAAGAATGGGGGTATTGCTTTGGAGTGAAATGGTGCCTCCAGTGCTTTCAATAATGCTGTTTTGTCATAAAGTTGTTTTTCTTCACAGTGTGTGGGAGCTAATAAATTATTTGGACAGAAATAGCCAAGGCTGCAGAATGTATAAGAACCTCCTCATCAGATCACTGTCATAAAATTGATCTTGAAAAGATAAGTTTGAAGATGAGTGGCCAGAAGTGACTCATGACAGAGGTATTTTGGGCTCCCTGGAATTTTGACTTTGGGAAGGACTTGAGTTTGCTCTATCCATCCAGGGAGATCAGACATTACATATTCTAACACACTGTTATTGCACATTGATATCAATAGAAGATAATCACATTTACTTTCTGTTTGGTTTTTTTTTTCATTTTTAGCACCAGGTTATTTCTCAAAAAACCGTCAAGTAAAGTCATTACAAGATGTACTTATGCTTTAATATATATATATATAGTGGCAGAAGCAGACATCAGTAGACTGAAAAAAACCCTTTGTTTTGCATGTGTAGTTTTAAAAGTATTTAGAGAGAAACTTTTCCTGGCTTTTTGTTGTTTTTGTTCAATTGTTAGTGGTTTAGACACTAAATGGAATGGCTGTTTCAGGCTTTTTTAATTGAATTTTTAAATCCTTCTTAAATGTACTGCAGCAGCCTTGTGCTTAGCTTTCCACAAACCCGTATACTCAACACAACAGAGCAGTGCATTCATATGTAGATAACATGCCAAGTATTCCTGCCTGGCTTGGTTAGGTTTTGGAAAATGGCCTTTAGGTTTTCTATTGTTCCCTTGATTAGCCAAGTTTAATAGAGGTTTATGTCAGAGAGATCTGAATGCCCAGCCTTGTCATTTACAGAAAGATATTTTAATGCTTTGCAGATTAGAAATTCGTCACTAAATGGAAAAGCAACATTTTTAATATATATAACAGTATAATGAAAACAGTACATGCATTATGGAGCAAAATAGGATTAACCCTGGTGCATTTGCACTGAGCCTGATGGAGGGAATGTTCTGCTTAGCTCCCCAAAAATACATGTGTGTCTTGCTCTCAAGGTACTTTGCACTGGTGTTAGTGTCTCAGGATCACTAGCTTGTATATGTCAGGTAACAAGGTAGTTTAAATGTCAGTTCCTTCATTTCAGACCTTTTATATTTCTCAGGCTTTGACTTTGTCACTCATCTGTTCTGATTGCATAATGGTAAAACAGAGATGATAATTTTCACTCTGTAATCAGTAGAGGACAAGGGACTATATCACACTGCATTGTGCAGAAAGCATCTATTTTTTTTTTCCCAGCAATTTTGTGGGTAAACAAGAGAGCTATAATAATGAACAATATCCTTTTTAAAATCTTGGTTATCCAAGTAACAGGGAAACTGGGCTGATGTGAAGTCATAGCCATTAAAGTAGAAAACCATAGTATAAATGTAGAAAGGTAAGTTTTACAGTTACTTTGCTCTCAGAATCTCAAAATATTTCACACTTTATTAAGTGGTTTCCCACAGACATCTTGGTGTGAGACTGACTGAGCACATCATAAACTCTGTTCAACCCAACTATGGGTAGGTATCAGTTCTGCAGTCTTGGGCTCTGTACCTGCCCTTGCCATCTATAATTTCCCTTTGCTCCTTTCTTGCCTCTCATCCTTTGTTTGTAAATAAGTCCTGGTGAGTTGAAGGTCTGCTAAGTTTCCTTCCTGCCTTCCTGCCTTCCTTCCTTCCTTCCGCCCCTTCCTTCCTTCCGCCCCTTCCTTCCTTCCTGTTGCAAGTATAGTGGCACAGAATGCACCTGAAAAACTACTCTGTCAGCACACAAACATTGGGAAAAGGCACAAATGGAGTCTCTTGTGCTTTCTGAATTGGTTAATCAAAGTCTATATTCCACTGCCTTTGTTTCTGGTCAGCCTTAGGAGAAGAGAGGCCACTATGTGTTTGGCCTGGATTGAAATCATAATTCAGCAAATGAACTTCACTTCCCAGGTTCACTGAGTTTATTAGGAAATCTCCACAGCCAGTACTGCTTTCTTTCTTTCTTAAAATACTAGTTCATAATATTCAGGTAGTTATTTCTACTTAACCTTTCCACTGACTAATCTCTGAGCTTCAGTAATGTTTAAAAAAGCAGAGATGGCATGGAATTTTCCAAACTAATTCTGGTGTACTTTTGAATTTAATTTTTGGGGTTGGGGTTTTTTTCCTGATAAGCCAGTAACATGGTATAATTATGCATATTGCAAAACAGGGCTCTGGACAATAAACTCAGTAGCTTTGGATTCTCTGATGATTGACCATGATTTCACTTTCCCAGCAGTGAGTTGTCATAAACCCCAGGAGGATTAGTGGAAAATACTCATACTGATTGTAAGAGACTCATCATACTTTTCTTGGATCCTGTTTTATCTCTGTTGTGTCTGCTTCTTCACTGGAGTGCTCTAATACAAGCAGTTTCCTTTGTACCTGTCACCATTACATGTAGAAAAAAGATCAGTAAAGCTTGTTAGTTGCTAGATTACATTTTCATTCTCAAATCCATCTGATTACACAGTAAAACTCACAGTTAAAACTTTCAGGTACCTTTAACACTTTGAAAATTTTTTGGTGTTTGGCTTCCCCATAGAAGACTTCTCAGTTTCATCACTAGTTTTTGGTCTTTCCCCTGTACATTAAGGTCTTTTGAATAATCCATGTTTGGGGGAAATAAACAATTTCCAACATCCCCTTGGCAGCTCAGCTGCAGGTTTGAAATCTCTCCTGCTTTCTACAAACAGAGGGCTCCTGTCTCCCATGTGAGAGCTCCAAATGCTGAGTGCCCTCTGCTCAGGCTGGGTTAAGTTGCTCATCTTACTTTTGTAAACAGGTTTGCTTCCCTTTCTGTTTTGAAAGGAGTTTGCAACTCCTGTTTATTTGTTGAAAGAAGAGACCTAAGTGTCAGTCTTTGTGAGGCAGTTCAGTGTTATCTTCGGGAAATGGATTCCAGCAGTGGGGGAAAAAAAAAAAAAAAAAAAAAAAGTTGTGTGGAGACTGGACAAAAAATTGTTTTAAACAGCTTTTTGTTAGAGACTTTGTCCCATCCACTCTGACTCCTGTTTTCCTTCACTTGGTTTAAGGACAGACCTTCCCCTAATGCAGGGCAATAGCTTCTACCTGTGGGGAATATCAAACATCAGTCAAAGAAATGCTCAACACTGTGATACAATTTTTGGCTTTGAATCTTATCCTTGTTTGAAATCACATTTAGCCTATGCAATTTGAGACATGCTTTTGTGGCTGGGAGGCAGCTAAAAGTGTGTGGCATTTTATATGTGGCAGCTCTGTGAGGTTGGCTTTACCCATACCATATATACCATATACCACACAGTTATACAGCAAACCAAAACCTTGCTATTTGTTCCTATTTCAGCTTCTGCAAACTGGATCAGTAGCTGCTTTGCTTATAATTGGGACAAGATGAACTGTCCATATACCATGCAGTTATAAAGCAAACCAAAATGCATACCTTGCTAATTGTCCTTATTTCAGCTTCTCCAAACTGGATCAATGGCTGCTTTGCTTATAATTTGGACAATATGAACTGTCCATCCAAACTGGATGTTTCCAGAGGTTTATAAACTGTAATTTTCCCTTGCTGTTACTGAAGTGGTGGTTTTGAAAGACTGCATATTTTGCACAAAAATAGAACAGAAAGAGTAGCAGAAGAGGAGTTTATAGAAGGAGCAGGCTCAGCTGCAGGGCAGCAGCCTGTGCAGGCCAGCCCTGCTGAAAGTTGCAGCTGAGGAGATAGAGCTGTTCTAAGTGCAGCCCATTTGTAACGAGATAAGGGATACTGACAGGAACACTGAGTTAGTGGCTCCCCTCCAAGGAGAGCTATTGACCGAACATTAGGTTTTGCATGAGATGGTGATGCAGTCGATAAAAGCATCAGCCCTTGTTTGGAGTTACACCACCGATTACTCCCTAATTTGCTGCCTGGAAGTGAGCCACGGGCATTTCAGCCTTGTGTTTAGTGTTGATGAGATCTAGAGTGAACATTTAATCTTATGTTTACTAGAAAGCCGCTTGTAAGGAGGATGCAGCACCACAAAAGGGTAACTCTCTGATGGCTCTCCAGCAGTAGCTTTGTTTTAGCAGTAACCCAGTTCAAAGCTGCAACTTGATAAGGATTGTTCACTCTGTAAGCTGTAGCTCAGGGCAATCTGTTAAACCTTTGATGAGTGACTTTTTTTTTTTCCCCTTCAAGGTATGTGTGATGTTTACCTGGTGACTAAATCAAAGTGTTCTTTTTTCCAAATTACAGCAGTCCCAATTCTTCAGTGTGCTCTAGATGGAAAGGGACTTCTATTCACTTGTATAGTCTCACTGTTAGAGCTGTTTGCAGAGCTCTTCTGCCAGCCTCCTCCTCTTTGCTTTGACAGATTTCTTATCAATAGAGCTTTATCAACGCTGTTTGATTTTTTTAGATTTATTCATGTGCTGAATTAGTTTGAATTTTTTTGTTGTTGTGTCTAGAAAGTTACTGAGCATGGACAGGAGATATGTGCTTTGCCTTGCATCAGGACTACAGGCTAATAATGTTTAGCTGAAATACAGCTTCAAGTGTAAGCCAGCAAATGGGAAAGGAAAAAGTACAGGAGAGGAGAGAGAACACTAACTGAAATAATCTTTAAACATCTTTCAGGAATGCATTTGTTAGATTTCAGCGTAGTTCTGTTCGTAAGAAATTGATTCATTCAGGTGCCTGCCTAAAAGGGAAATCTTGGCCACACGGAAAAAATAGAGCCAAGAGATTTGGTGAAGAAATTAAGTTACTTTAGGAGATTGGGGATATGAGGTTTTTCATTCCTTGGCTTTTCATGCATTCATAACATGTGCTTTTCTTCTCCAGCAGTGATTTGGATCCTCTCTATGAAAAATGTAAACTTTAAATAATTACAGTAGGAAAGAGTCATACCACAAAGAAAACAGAGTTCCCTGAATTATCACTAACCCTGACTGTGGTTTAAATCCTTCAGAAGAGGTCAAGTATCATCTGTTTAGAAACCTTACCAGTTTCATTACAGTTGGCCAGTCTCCTTAAAGACACCCTCCCTTATCATTAGGCATATGAGGAGATGCTTTTTTCCCTTTTTGTAATTCCTGCTGCATGAAAATTGAGTTTCTATTCCTGTTCCATTAGAAAGTTGAGTAATCTGTGTGCAATCTATGGATTCTGACTAATTGCACATATTGTTTAGCACTGTGGGATTTGTGTTTGTTGTTGCTTTAGCTAAAGTCAGTCTGGATGAGAAAGTAATTGTAACATTGCATAGCTGCTCCAAGGGCTCTGCTGATAGCCTTTGTCTGCCTTTAGAAATGCTCCAGCCCCTTCAGCATGGGAAAACAGTCACACTCTGTCCAGTCCATTGGCAGAACTTTTTAATGTCTTTTTCTGTATTTATCTGAAAAAAGCAAGTTTGTGTATCCCATAAGCCTTTGGTCTTCATTTTCGTACATGCTGGAACCATTCTAACACAGTGACAGTCGTGTTTTATGAAGGGTGGTGCTCGTTTTCATGTTTTGTGCTAATTGTGACTAACAGGGGGTTTCCAGAGTTGCTTTCAAAGAGATATGTAAACCAGGAGAGGCTTCCAGCAGCTGCAGAGTGGGGCAGAAAGTAAAGAGCAAAATGACATTGGTTTAAAGCAGGAGGTTTCTTTACATTGTTGAACACTCGTCAGAGGTGGAAAGCTGCAAAAGATATATTTTGAAGACCATAAACTCGAGAACAAAAGTCCTGAACTGTGCTGGAGATGCTGATGGAGGAAAAGGAATGTTTAGTGGGGAAAAAAAGGGGACATCAATTTAAGGAAATACATACTAGTTTTATGTTATCTGCTTGTGGGAATATACTCTGATGTGAAAGCAAGAACATTATTTGTAGTGTTTAATTCCCTATATTTCTGTGTTCATTGCATGAGAGTATAAACTGCAACCTGGCCCTGACAAAGCCCACCCAGAGGTGGGAGAAACTGAACTCCTGGGAGAAAGTGCCTTTAATTTTCCCATTTACTGCAGAGGTTCACCATAGTTTGGATACCTCCTCTAATGTTCCTGGGAGCTGCCTGAGTGGGCTGTGTGTGCTTATTTCTGTTGGTGGTTGGCTCTAATTAAAAGAGGGCTTGTGCACAGCAATACACCAGAGGAGCCCTGGACTAAAGCAGCACCACCATGCTGCTGCTCAGATTAAGTGATCCTGTTCTTCCTTTTGCTGGAGGGCAATGTTTTCCTCAGAACAGAATACCCCCGAGCTAGTGTAGGGGATATTAAACTCATGCAGATGTATTCAGGCTCTTATAGCTGTTCAGTGTAATGATTTAATTAAATTAATTAAGCCAGAACAGTACTTGAGCACTGAATAATTTATCAAAATAGATTTAAGGGGAGAGTCAAAACAGTGTGTCTCTCCAGATTTTATCTGGTGTACGGGAAACTTTGTTGTGCTGTGATCATCCTGTGTAAACAGACAGGCCCTGGAATAAAATCCTGAAAGCAGCTGAGGTGCATGGAAATCTCTGCCCAGTGCATGTAGTGTGGCACGGAATTTAGAGGCAAGTTTCTAGGCAATAAATGTGTAAGGAGAGGGTTTGTGAAGAGATGTGACACAGCACAGGGGTGTGGGGATCACACCCAGGCTGAGATTTCTCATGAGTAAATGATAGAGCTGGATTCAGAACCCCCATGGTCTAGGGAGGAACGTAGGGCAACATTGGTTGTAGTACACTTTAAGAAGATTGGCAACATCAGGAGTGACACCAAGGGTGGGCAGCGACCACTGGTCGTTGTTGACCTTTTCAGGCCACTGCCAGCATGAGTGATGTGTGATGGACTGCTGGATTTTCCGAGGCTCGAAAGCCCCAGACTGAAACATCAGTTTAGATGAAGCTTTTGCTTCCAGCTTGCTGTATTCTGCTGGTTTAGGGTTTTTCATTTTATCAAATGGGTAATTTTGTGTCCTTTATGATGGTTGATGCTTGTAAAAAGACTTAATTGAATGTCTAACCATTAATTACATGCACAGTTTTTTTGAAATGTTACTTGGTAGGGCCTGTAGGAAGGAGCTGTTTAAGTACTGCAAGAAACATTAATATTTTTCTTGAAATGTATCGAAGCTTGGTTTTTGTCATACACATTTTAAGCCCAGTGTCCTTATTTGGCTTTTGACATTTTCTGTGTTGCTTTTGTTATCGTGCTGTGCTCTGGTCAGTGTCCTGCTTTTTTTCCTGGGAGAAACTTCAGCTGTCTTTCACAATGAAGTCGTATGTCTTCAGAGTGAAAGATAACTCTTAATAGCACCAACATCACACAGGAAGTGTGTGTACTCAATGTACACACACTTGTGTACAATGTACAATGTGTACTCAATAAATTGAACCTATAGGAGATTCTTTCTTAGGAAAGCAGATGATAGCTAGATAAGTTAGAATTTGAATCTTAGAAGAAAAAGAGGACTTTACCTAAACCCCCAGGGCTCGTAGCAGTGCAGTGCTGTCTCACTCCAGCCCTGAGGTGCAGACTGAACACTACATTGGCTCTGGTTCAGGCTCTACAGAAGTTCATGGGAGAAAGAAATCCCCTGTTTTTAATCTGTCCCTGAGAGGGAACAGTGTCAGCTTTGAACCATGAAATTGCTTCCTGGTGCACCTGTGTTTTCCTTGGAGGACTCCCATGCGAACGTGGCCTTGCTCACAACTGTGGGATGCGAGATCAAAGCCTGGGGCAGAGCAGCTCTGGAGGCAGGAGCTGAACAGAACCAGCCCCAGAGCAGTGGCTGTGCACTGGGGTTTCCTGTGGGAACCTCATCAGTCCTCAGAGACAATGGCTATGAGGAAAACCACGGCTGAGGAGAGAACTCAGGTGATGCTGGGCTGGATGCAGCTGTGCTGTTTTGGGGGGAAAGGATGCACATTGGTGTTTGTGACTCTTGGACTGCAAAGCCAGCAGCTTGCAGGCTGGGCTGGCAGTGGTACCAAAAGTACAGCCTTCACACCTTCCTGACTTTACCATGTAAAGCTGTCAGAGTCGTGGTTTTCTGTTTTATTTGGAGTTTTTTGGTGGTGTCTATGTAAGTAAAGACCAGTAGGATTAGTTACCTTCAGCAAGCAATTCTGCAAGAAACCTTGCTAAAATTTCCAACTTATGCAGAACAAACATTGAAAACTAGGAACCATGATTGGCTGTGCAATCTCTAGCACAGATCCTGTCAGTTTTCTTTTAATCCTTTATGACTGTGGCTTAGCTTGTAAGGGTAACTGCTGATCTAGGAGGCTACTTTTTGTAGACTTAGATAGTGAACAGTATTAAATCTGTCTGATTCTGTGCCCAGAATGCCTATAGGTAATTACCATCCTGTTCATTAAGGTGTAAGGATTAATTACTCTAGAGGCGTCCCTATCACTGGACAACACACCTGCCTCTCAAGAGACAATGGCATTAATTGTCAAGTGTGTATTTTTAACTTCCTGCACATCTTACATCAGCCTGCTTTGCAAAATCTAAAATCAGCAAGTAATTTAGCTTGCTTTCAGTGCTTGGAAAGCATGAGGATTTTAATTTCCTGAAAGGGCTAAAAAAGCCCCAAAAAGCAGCCATCAATGATCACTCTAAATCTAGTCAAGTGTGGAAGCAGCATGTTCACTGAAGATAGCCTCTTCTTGTCCTGTGTACACCCTATATTATTTTGGTGATGAGCTTGCATTATTCATACCAGATGGCATATTTGTTTTACTGTCCATCAGATCTCATAATGTATTAATTTGAGATATTTTCATCAGTAAATACTGAGCTGTTGCATTTTGATCAATGCCACAACTCTGTATCAGCCTATTGATACAGAAGGGTAAAAATGACCCTTGTCATCATCATTTTTGCTATTATGGGAATTTTCAGGTGAAAGAGTACAAAAATGCTATCAGAGATGTTCATAATGTTGGTTAGAGTACAAAATCATAAGACTGGAACTGTGCAATTGTACAGTGTTTCTAAGAGTTATTTTATTCTTGATTCCTCCAGGGCACTGCTTTATTAGAGAGGTTTATATAATGATTTGTTTTGTTTACAGTGCACTAAGGTAGTGTCTCATGAGTACAAAGTTAGGAGCACATTAACAGTTTAAAATGTGTGAGAATATGACCTACAAATGAAGACTTTTACCATTTTGTGCATTTTGCACTAAGATTATCAGCTAGATAGTTCACCTGGAAAAAGTGCACTTGAAGTTCTAAACTGCAGACCCTTATGGTTTTTAGCTGAGCCTGCAGAGGAGAGTGACTTTGTATTTACAATTTTAATTGTTTTTACTTCAATTAACAAGTAAGTTCATAGTTCCAAGAGCAAAGCCTCTGGCATGGCAATAGTTTCTAGCTGTAATGAGTAAAAAGGACTAAAATTGAAACTAGATTGTAACTGTAGTCTTTAATAATTTATTGGGAAGACCAAAAGCCAGCTGAAGATTAATCATAAAAATTTTACCAAATCTGTCTTCCCCTTTTGAGTTCAATTATGGGATTAGTAATCAACAGGTAGAGTCACTGATACTTGAAATACAGTTCTGACTTCCCTTGATCATGTGTGACATAATTTTCTTTTATATGCAAAATGACATGCTGGAATTACAGAATGTGTTCTGAATCAAGCCTATGTGTGAACGTGCCCAAATGTGAGGCAATATAGTGATGAAGATGAAATTGTATCATTCAATGGGAAGAAAAGGGCTGCTGTGTGCTCAGTAGTATGTTGCTGCAGATTTAATTCTTATAGGAGTCCGTAATTCTTCATTAGAGAAGAGGATTGTAGAATTTAAAATAATAAAAAATAATTTGTTTCAATGAAAAACAAAGATATTGTAGATTTTCAATTACTTAAATGAGGCCAAAACAAAGATAATAGTAGATTTACAATACAAAAATTTGTCACAAAATTTGGTACAAAATTAAATATCTACCTTAGCTGTAGGCACTTCCTCTTTTATTTTTCCTCTCTCTCTCATAAAAAACTATTATTTTTCTAGCTCCCCTAGACCAACAGCAAAAAGAGGTACTGGTATTACTGTTGCTGCAAGTAATTCCATGATCTTTGCTATTAGATTAGCAAGTGACCTTATACATGGAAAAAGGTTGCTCACAGGCTGTTTCCTTCTCTCACTACAAGCCTTCAGGGCTGCTTGTCGCTATTATTTCTTCCTGGATGTGCAAATTGTTTTAGAAATCCAGTAAGTGTCATAAGAAAATGCAAAATTCTGTGCAGTGTGAAGTTGACAGGGTTCTGCTTCTCCATTTCTTGATTTACTTACTTGTTTGTAATAAAATAAATAAAATTGATAATACTAGTGGGTTTTTTTCAAGCACAATCTGTTTTCAAGCACTTGTGACTTAGTGTGTTTTGAATATAGCAGTATGGGATTGAAGTTATAATTGCTTCAATAATTTCACCAATTGTTCACCACAATCCTTTCTTTATAGTTTTATAAGTAAATCAGACCACATAATACAAAACTTTCATAAATGAGGTCAAGCTCTTATCCTCTGTTTACATTACAGAAAACACTTTACACTTCTCTAGAGTAGTGGTATAAATGCAAGAGGTGAGTGATTGAACACAAACACACTTTTATGATGAACTTGAAATGGAACAAAGCATCCTAGAAACTGAAGATGTATGTCTTAGTGCAGCTTTGAAAGCTACTTAATGTTTCATTTGCAGCAGGTGAAGTAACACGTCCAGGAGCGTGACTACCCAGCCATACAATGTTCCCTTAAAGAGCTGTGATTTGTAGCTTATTCAACCAGAAATTTCCTAAGACAAGGATAATCATTCTGAAAGCAGAGTACACAAAACCTGACCTACTAGCCTCTTTTTTTTTTTTTTTTCTTTAAGCTTTTATCTCACAATTCATCTGAGGAGTGGGAGGGAGAGAATTCTATCTGCTCCTCAGACAGACTGCCATAATTTCTGCTCAGAGTGCAGCAGGGGTGTGCTGCCGCATTTGCTGTAGCACACAAGCCCATCCTCAAGGGGTACAAATCTCAATAGAAAGGCAGAGTGTTATTGCCAGATGTGCCTTTGGTCTCTGCCCTGCCTGAAACCTGCCAGGGAAGGCATCATGGGGAAGGGAGACAGAGGAGATGATTGCTGGACAACTCCTGCTTTTGTCCTTTCCTGGCAGGTATGGAGACCCTGTGCAGTAGGGATAAACTGGGGAAGGGGAACAGACCACTGACACCAAGCAAATGGTTTTATTTTACCACCTTTCCTTTCCTGGAGTATCCATCTTCCTGAAAAGTATCTGAAAGTGGTAAGGTGGTCGTGCCCACCTCCTGCCTAGAGTTGGATGGTATTTACTGTAAAAAACAGTAATCTTTCATTCCTCAGGTATATTCATGTCAAAAAACCCAAACCAAACTGTCATTGTGAAACAGCTCTTCCTTTGCTGCTCGAGGGGTAAAGTTAATCATAGGAATGTTTTCCTCCCTTTGTGAAGGCCACTGAAGAAGTAAAATAAAGCTATGATTAAAGATTCTATTTCAATTTGGAAGCTAATAAGGTTTATTTTTTTTATAGAGCTGTCTAACTATTGTGCTTATCCCTTACCTCCTTGGCAGGTGAGTTGCTTGGAACAAGTATAGGTTGAGGTGCAGAGTTACAACTCCAGGTAACCTTCAGAATGCCTTTCTAGGAAGCACAGTGTCCTTTTTTGAGCATGTCAACTTAACACTGTTCATAACATTGTAACCTGGTTAATTAGTATATGTATGAAGGAAATAAAAAAAAACCAACAAAAACAACAAAACAGGGAGAAGAAATAACAAAAGCAATAGTATGGGGCACATCTGGATTCACAGTTTTGTGTGCTAAACCAGATAAGATGTATTTTTGCTTTAGCATCACAGAAAGCATTGCCTTTCATCCTGGAAAAAGCACAGGCTTTCCCTTACTGCTCCTTTGTTCTCTCACCATCTCCTGTCTAGTTCTGTGGCCACAACTCATTTTCAGGTCTTTTAACAGAACTGACTTGTATGTCCAGATTTGCCTGTCCTGGACATCCTGAATCTTTTAGTTGCCTGAGCCTGCTTGTGTCCCAGGCAGAGGCTCTGTTGGAGTGTTAGGAGGTCTTGTGTCCTTTCTTTTCACAAATGGACAACCAGACTTACACTTTCTCAGGTCTCTTCCCCAGTGCTCCTTCATCCAAAGCCTTGATGCTTTTCATTTTAGGTTCAAGACTTAGCAGTTTTTTTCTTGTAGTAATGTTAAGGATGCTCTTTACCTAGTGCTACTAACCCGTAATGCAGTTTTACTGGGGAGAAGAATAACCACCAGTCCAAACTTGCTTCCATTTGACCAGGGAATAACTTCACTGTAGAACAAACTTAGCCAGAGGAAATTGTAATAGCCAAAATCAAAAGGCAATTTTTGATCACATCCTTTGTACTTTGCCATAAAGCTAAATTGTACTTTTCATCTGCAGTTGCCCTGTCTTCAGTACTGGGCATGGCACTTGCTACTTTAAACAATCCATTATTTTTCTTTATAAAAAACCCCCAAATATATACTGATTGATGATGCTATCAATAAAAATTTCATCCAACAGTCCTTTGGGGGGAAATCAAGAAAATGAGATGCTTTTTAATGCAACTTTACTATATGAATTTCTGGATAAAGAAATAGAGTGAGAATTCAATTTCACATCTTGGGGAAAGGTGTTTTTTGAGAAAGCTTATCAGTTCCTTTTTCCTTACACATGCATTTAGCAAACATAGCAAGTTTATATGAAGGAATGCACAGTGTCTCATGAACCTTTACCCTGACTTATGACCCACTATGTTTCAGTCCTGGGTCTCAACTTGAGCAGAAATCACTAGTAGTAGAGTTGGTTCATGATGCTGCTGAATGTCCACTGGGAATTAAGGTGAGATCACAAATCTGTTAGCTCATGACCTCAGGCACGCAGCAATGTTGGCCTCAGAGATGAAAGGCTAATCCACAACCCCAGCACTGCTATCCCCCCATTGTGGCCTCATTCCCAGTAAAATCAAGGATTATCAGTCCTTTGTGGGCTTTAATATTTGATAGCTGTCAGTACAGAGTAACTGCATGGCAAACAAAACTAAGAAAATGTGGACCAAAAACAAGTGGTACAGAGAATAAAGAAAATTTGTAAAGCCCAGTTATAGCAACGTAGGACATTTGTCTGTTTCTCACCATTCTACATACTCGGGTGAATCTAAGGAGATCCAGAAAATGACCATTGCCTTTTATGGCTAACAATCATAAAGGAAACAACCAAGCAAAATCTCTTTTAAGAATCCTTATTCCTGCTAATTGGGCTTCCAGTGCATCTTTCAATTTCTTCCAATGTGAGGCCAACAAAAGTGGCTGGTAGAATGTGTTAAACAAAGATAGTAAAATTACATTTTCCCCTTTGAAAGATGATGACCTGCTGATTCAAAGCACAGCTGTGGACATGACTAAGATCTTTGCTTAAATGCAGATGGTGCCAGTGCCCCAAGCAAAGAGTTGAATGAAAGGTTTGGGAATTTTCCCACATTACAGAAATTTACCAGACTTAACAAAATGTATTTTGTAAGGCTTATCTGAGGACAACCTCTATAGTATGAAATCAACAATGAACAGAGGAGAGAAGATTTTAGGTGATGGATTTAATTTTGCAGCTAATTTATTGTTTCCCTTTTTATGAAACAATAATTTTAAAGTGTTATATGTTCCAAGCAAAAGTAATTGCTGTGCTAATTTTGAAGATGATTATTCTTCATTTTCAAGTGTGCAGTGAGCTAAACAAAAAGGACCATTTATCAGGGCTGCTGGGTGGGAGATGATGGATCACTTTGTATGGAATGATATTCCACTGCATTGAATCTACCAGAGAGTTTTCACTCCATGTGTGTTTTCCGTGGATGGGTGGGATCACACAAATCCCTTGTTGTATTTGCTCATCAATGTGTGGCTGTCCTGGGAGGGAAAGCCTGTGAGAGCCCAGTCTGATCCTTTTTGGCATGAGGTGAGGCTGCCATTAAAACCAAAATATTGGGCATGACTCCTTTGTTTTGGTGTTGGGAGTGGCTGTCAGGAGAAAAACCTCCTCTACTATTCTCAGCAGTCTAAGGTAGCTATTTAATATTTTGGTACTGTTAGGTTGAACAAGCTCTTTTGTAATTTAATAATGTTACTAATCTTGTAAATAGGTTTGTTTGGGTTTTTTGTTGTTGGTTTTTTTTTTTCCCCCTTGATAAGCATGACTGCTATTTGAACCCTAATTTATGTTTTAGGAATTTTGTGTCTCTCTCATAGTATGGCAGAGCAAATAACTTCATTAAATATGAAGAGATCATCTTGAAATGTTCAAAATATAATAACTGTTTTTGTAGGGCCTTTAGGACATTTGCCAAACCAAAGCTTTTCATCAGATCTGATTGGCATGGAAAGCAAGATTGCAGAGATTTCCTATTTAATGGACTTCAGTATAACTTTTAAATATACTTTTTTTTAATGAAAAAGTCAGTTGAGATAATAATGTGTTTTCTTGTCAAGCACTGAAAACTGATTGAATGGATGGTAAATTCTTCATAAGGAAACATGGCTTTTTCTAAGGCTGTATGATCCCTAAAGTTACAATTAAAAAAAAAAAAAACACCCACACAAAAAATGTGGTTGCATTTACAGTTCCTTAATGAAGACCAAAGCTGTCATTTCCTCGTAAAAATGAGATGAGCCTTGAGCAAGCTTGCTAGATGTGCTAACAAGTCCATTTTGTTAATTCTTTTTCTTGACAGGACATTCTTTGAAGATTGTGAAAATAGATCGATACAGAATGGATAGAGAGGTATCAGGCCTCAACAGAAAAGCATTTAACCACATGATTAAGTATTTTTTTATGTACTAGTACATCTCTCATCCACCCCATGCTTAGTTTCATGTCTATGATTTAATTTTTCTCAAAAAATGCATCACATGGTTATTGCTTTTAATTGGGTTTCTAGCAGAAGCTTCTGATGTATATGTTTTGGCAGTGCTTCATTTCTCCTGTGCTGCTGTTTATGAAAATGCACATTTTGCCAACACTTCTTTAGTTTCTGCTTGCCATGTTCACAAATCTCATCAGTTTTTTATGACAACTGGAAGGATAACTTTTGAGGGTGTATTCACACAGTGGCTGGTGCATCTGTATTTTAATGTGAGTTATGCCACTGCCTGTTGTAGGCAGCCCTTCCTGCCATCGGAAGTTTAGAGGAAGATGTTTATAATGTATGATGCAGGTTCCGCTGCTTTAATGAGATACTGCTCCTCTGGTATGTAAAACCGATATGAATATTTATGAGCCAGGCACAAAATCTACTTGCCCACCTTTCATTATGTTGATGAAATTGTAATGAGGCTTCACTCGCCTGTCAGAAAGTTGCTTCCCTTGGATGGATTAGCAAAGAGAAAATTTGCAGCGCAGTTTGTGTCAGGGCTTTCTCTCTGAATAAGAAACTCCTTGCTTTCCAGAGCAACTTGACATTGAATTTGGAAGGGTTCAGTGTAGTTGCTGTGCTCTGCCTGCAAGATAGGTGCTGGGAAGGGAGGGCAGTTCAGGCTGCAGGATGGAGATGCTGCCTCTCTCCTCACCCTGGGCTCATTAAGGCGCATCCCAGCTCCAAGGCAGCGTGGGTGTCGTCCTGATGAGTCGGGGGCAGCCCACCCCTCAGCAGACCCGGTGTGTGATGAATGTCCAGGGCCCTCCAGGCTGACTACACATTTTTCATCATTAATCCGGCCCATTGTGAGCCGGTCACTCACATTGATTCCAACTAGAGGGCATCATCTGCTGTTTAAGAGGGTGATGACTCGCTAAAAATGAAGGCCTGAAACTAATCAAATATAGTCAGAGCCTTTGCTGGCAGCTAGCTTGGATTGCTCTAGGGCACGGATAGGGAAGCTGCAGACATGTGGGCAGATCCCTCCAGGCACTTGCGGCCCTTTGTATCGGAATGCGGTGGTTTCCTTTGACAGCGCCTTGTGCTATCACAGCTATTACTATCATAGTTATTACATAGCTGTTTGACTCATAGCTATGAGTCAAATGCTGTTAGGAGAAATTCCTCTGTTTCTTTTAACATTTTTCCCCTTGTTCTTTGGCAAGAAAAAAAACGAAAGCCCAAAAGCAGGGTGAATTTGGAACCATAATGTAACACCCACCCTGTCAAGATCAGACTAAATGATGGTGCTACAAAGAGGAAAGAATTCCCTCTGCAGCAATCTTTGTCTGCCTATCGAAATCATCTGCCTGTCTTTTCTTCCATTTAGCTACTTATTTATCTATTTATCTAAAGGCTTAATTTCTTTTGTTTAAAAGTAACACATATGCCCGGCTTGGTGCCTAATTCTGTGTTTGTCTTTGAATAGTTGTAATTTGCTTGTATGGAATGAGTCCAGCTGAGAAGCAAAGGCTGAAGATCTGTGTAAATCACAGCCTCAAGTCAAATTACAGATTTTACAGAAATTATAGAAATTACTGAGTTAATATGTTTGTAAGCAAATTGTCCCCTGTGGTTCTTCTTCTTCACCTCACTGAGCGTGTCCCTCTTCTAAAAGTTCCCAGTTTCCCATGGAGGAATTTAACAGTGCCCATTTCAAGGGAGAGATCCCTTTTGAAGAATGTGTCCATTGTTGGCAGGAGGCTTTCCAAGAATCTGCATTGCTGGGGGGGCCTCCTCACCCCTCCTGGGATTGTTTTCTGGGGTTCTCCTACTGAGAGATCATGCTGGAGAAAACCAGAATGTTTAATTGGTAGCTCGTAAAGCTCTCTCCTTGTGAAATGCCTTGCCCACAGTAAAAGGTCTGTAAATACATCACATGGCATTCTACTTTGTTTTTATTACAAGATGTGCAAATGATGCCTAGTGGCAACTTTTCAGAATGTGAAGCTGTTGCTCTTTTTGAGCGTTGATTTAGTCCTCTTGTAAGCAAGTTCAACTTCCAGGTCATGTTTCCTTAGAAAGCTGTTTATGCTGCAGGAGTAACCACTTTATGTTGGGAAGAATTGCTGAGAGTGCTGGTCTTGGCCATTCATTTCGGCATAATGCGTTGATGAAGTGGTCTCCTAAAAAAGAATGCAAACAACAAAAAGGCCCCCACCCCCAAAAAATAAAAAAAACCCTGCAACACAAAACAAAATAGGGCTGGTTTCCTCAAAAAGAAGGGGACAGCTGTTGTTTGGAGCTGAGGGGTGAGAGGAAATTCCCTGCTGCAGACTTTCTTAGCCTCAAACAATCTCATTGAAAGCAAGCTAATTGAGGGGCTCCAAGCCGGCTTTGTGCCTGGGATCGGGGCGTGCTGGGGAGGAGCCGGCGGGAATTTGCCTCACAAATTCCCTCCTGCTCTAAGGCAAAACATGAATATAGAGGCACCCCAAGGGTCACAGTTTCGTAAGGGTAAGATGGACTTAGACAGCCCCCACTGAACCCATCTAGGATGCCAGCTTTTTCTGCCAGCCCCTGAGGTTCAGTGCCTTTACCTGTGCTGCTGCTGCAGTGGGAACTGTCTTCCCACACCTGTAGGCATAGGGAGTGAAAATGACTTCTATGGAGGCTTTGCCACAATTATAGACTTTACCCGAGGAAATGCACCATTGTTCAATTATTTATGGAGCTGTTCATGTTTGTAAAAGTATTTTCTTCTGAGCTTCTTTGGGTCGTTTAATTTAGTCTTGGCCATTCAGGGAACTTCACGATGAAAAAGGTGAAAATACTTGGGTGTTAGATATCAATTTCAGTCTTTTCTTTTTGAATACCAGACCTGCCTTTTATGCAAATACTTATTTACATAACAGATGCCCTGATAAACTATATAGACACTTGCCCAGATTTTCCAAGACTTTCATTTTCCTCCATCAAATCCAGATATTGTCCAGAACAAAGAATATTCATATTCTTCAATATTAGATTTCTCTTAGATTTTGTTTCTCATTTATATTGTTCTAGAGTTGTATCATTGTAGATGGTTGAGTATTTTTTAACATAATTTATGACATCTTCATAATTTGATTCAGAGAATGTTATAAGTATTTCTTGTCTATTCAGCATCTTCAATAAAGTGAGCTATTTTAATTTTTCCTACCCACAAGTAAATGAATGAATTATTACTTTGCTCCCACATTCAGAGTGCAAGGAAAGATTTTATAAATAATATCAAAGAGGAGAGAAGGCAGCCAGCTGTGAAATTAGTGATCATCTGGATTTTCCCTCCAGTTTTGACTGCATATAGTGAACTGGAATAAATGCATTTTCTGCAGAATACAGCACTTCTGCCATATAGTAGTTTATACCAATTTGCTTCTTTTGATTACATGTCCATCTTACTAGAGCAGAAGTAGTGTACTGGAAGGTTTGTAGCTTATTTTCTAGTGAACCTTCAAAAGAGGTTATATAGGGCTGGGAAGGGAGGAAGAGTCTTATTAATGTGTATTTGCCCTTAATGTCCTTAAAAAACCACTCTGAGTTGAGATTTCCCTTCTAAAAATGGAAATAGCCTTTCTTCATAGTGTTTTAATGCAAAGAGACAATGTAAAATAACTGATGTGTAATAATCCTTTTGCAGTGTAAAATGAAGTGAAACCACCTTTTGTTGAGTGTTTGTGAGTACCCTGCATGTATCAGACCTTAGTTTCAGTTGCTGCTTGGGAAGGAATGAGCTCATTCACTGAACAAAGTCTGCAGCCCTGCTCCTCAGTCAGATCAGCAGAGCTAAGCCTGTCTTAAAAGAGTTGGGTTTTAGGAAGTTGAAAATAAGGGACCCTCAGGACTGACCTGTCTCATGCTTGTGGCAGGTTTTATGTGCCCTGCATTACATATGTATTGCAAAGGGTAATTGTCTATATGATGAAAGGGAAGTTGATCAAAATATCAGGGACCCTGCAACAACAAATACTTCAAGGCTAATTTTAGAGTGAGAGTGTGGCATGTTTATAGTGAAATGGGTGAGATACTGTCTATAATCTCAGTACAGCCTTTAAGAAAAAAAAACTCAAATACTTACAGGACATCAGCATTTTGTAGGTGGGAAGCTGCATTCATTGTACATGCTATGTGCTTAGTGGGAAAGCTGCTTCAAAAATCCCCTGTTGCTGATGCTGAGAGAGCGTAACCTGGGGGTGGGATGGGTGACTGCTTTGCTGCTGGGCTGCTCCAGCAGAGCAGAGCTCAGAGCACAGCCTCATCACAGCCCCAAACAGCTCCACTGGCAAAACTGGGGAAGCCAGAAAATGGCACAACAGGTGACAGGAGGACATGGCTGGGATGAGGTGTAACTTTGGAAACCGGCACTGTGAGCAGAGAAAAATACAAAGTCAAATTGCACCCTGGTACACTTCAAGATAAGTATGTGATCAAATATTTTGCTATTCTGGAGCTTGTATTGAGTCACTTTGTACATGCTGCTGCTTGAAACAAAAAGGAACTGGTGACTGCAGTGTGTCACAATGCTGTGTTTGTTTGGAGCATGTTTAGATTAGATTTGGAAGTTAAATTGAGTTAAATGATACATGATTTATATTATAATCTCTTTAGGCAAGCCTCATCTTTCTTGCCTCCTTTCCAGTTCTGTGACATGCAGCAGATTCTCCTCAGGCTCTCTGCAGTGTTTTGCCCTTGTAATTTGTTTTGCATGGAGAAAGGGAGATTGTACAAAGACCAAGGATACTCGTGTGCTCACACACAGCATCTGTGTCTCTTCTGTGGTGCTGGTGGGCCCCTCTGTTGCTGAGGAGCTGAGGTGTGATTTCACAGCTCCCCAGTGACACTTAGAGGCTGTGTCAGACTCTGTTGCCCAAATTGCTCCATGGCATCTCTTCACAAGCTTTCCATTTGCTTGGGTCTCCTGATGCTGCTGATTCTGTAGCTGTGTCTGAGGTAAAATGAGCTATCTTTGGTAGGGTAACTCAATTTGACTGAAGTTTCTTAGGGAACCATGACACAAGAAATTGGAGCTCTATTGAGAAGTGTAAGCTGTTCACAATTTTGTCTTTTGGCTCACAGAGCCATTGGCAGGAAAGGATACATGAACAGCTGCAGAAGTAATCCTTAAAGGCTGTTCAGTGCAGCAGAAGTGTTGGATATTACAGAGAATCTATTTTGCATTATTTTCTTCTAAAGTAGCAATATTCTGTGGTAAAGCAAGTTAACTTTTTTTCCTATAGAAGAGAGAGGGTTTAGCTTTTGTCATGTTTTGGGAAATAACAGCGTTCATTGAGACCTATTACAAGTGTTGCAAAGTACTGAGGACGCATCAGCCACAGTATCCAACTAAAACTATTCAGAAGAGAAAATGTAACATCTAGGTGGACTAATTAGTCAGATCAATGTGCTTAGAGGTGGGGATGTGCCAGGACCTCATGCCAGCAGTTATTGCCTCATGTGGTTTTAAACTAGCTTTATTATCTGCATGATTTGAAGGATGAATTTTTCCTGTCTGTCAGGGGCAGGCAGAAAGATGCTCTGTGACTCCAGAGGAAATGGCAGATTCCCCTCTGGCTGTACATATCCATCACATTCTATGATATTTGAAACTGCTAGGTTTTCTCAGAAAGTTGCTTTTCAGGGACCTAGGTAAATTTAGCACCAAACAAGCAGGAGAAAAGAAAAAAAGTGTTACCTTTTCCCCCCTGTATCATCAACATGCTGATGCTTGGGTTTTGAGAAGTGCCATTTGTGCATAACATGTTAATGTGTCAGGCAAATTTGTTGTGTTTTAATCTATTTTGGTGTGTTTCCAGTACATCAAAAGCTGGTGATGGATAGCAGTGATTCCTAGGGAAGTGAGTGATAGGCTATCATAATCTTCCTATTTTGTCACAACAGGTGTTTTAATTATGTTTTTAGAGGTTCAGTAGGTAGATATTGGTTTTGCTAAAGCTGCTATTTTTCCAGTTGTGTCTTTACATGACCACAGCACTCAGCAGCAGCATGCAGGCCCAAGGCCATACATACAAAGCTTATCTGTGTCTGGGCATGGTGAGAAGTATGGAAGGTCAATCCATACTTGCAGCTTTTCAGTAGGCATGTAGCGTGGCTGCTGAGCCAAAACATCAGGGCTAGGGAGGAAATTTTATTAACATTTTCTGCAGCAGTGGCATGTTCAGGCTGTGTGATTAACAGTGTGTTCTGCAGCTGTAGGTGCAGAGCACTGGCACACAAATGCCTGAGGTGAGGAGGTGGTACAGTTCCCATCACCTTGTGAGACGATTCCCTGTGCTGCCTGGCCTTTCATATTGAGCAGGAACACACCAGGACTGTGCAAGTTGCCTTTTTGAATGATTGTTCTTGCATTGTGACTTTGAATAATGACCACATGTGCTTGGAAACTCTAAAGACACAGAGAGTGTGAAACTCTAAAGCCTCAGCATCTTGCAAGATCTACACATTTCATCTTGTGTTACTTACTGTCCTTGCCCACTGCTTTTCTGCTGAAGGTTAGATTTTCAAAACTGTTTTGTCTCTTTGCCTTGTTCAGTTGACTGAAATGTATCATGTTCCAGGGAGCTCAGTTTGTGCGTGTGAGCCTGAGGACCAACACCTGCACCTTCACATCCTTCCTGCCCTTGATCCGTGCCAAGCATTGATAGATAACTTGCAGGCAGGCAAGTCATGGCACAGGGTGAAAAGGAGGATTTAGTCAGTTTTATATGGGCAATAATGAAATGAAATAGTTCCTTTAGAATTAATGCATTATGAAAAGATAAAATCAGCTTGAAGTAAAACCTTGCGGGCAAGACTTTCAGAATTGTCCAATTTTTTTTTTTTTGTGGAATCTCAATTCTTTCCTGTCTGAATTGAGGCAGCTCTAAAGTGTTTGCTTTACAAAGGGAACTGACTAGTGCTTCTGGAAAATTATGCCCTTTGAGAAAAAGAGGAGAACAACAGGTGGGATCCTGATGTAAAAACATTCAATATCACAGGTAAATTAAAAATAAGAAGTATTCTCAATATGAACCACTCCCATCTATCTGTGTTACAGACTTTCCCTGTTATTCTTGCCAGTGGTTGAAATTGATCCCTCTGGAAATAGCTCACCCTTGGCCTCTGCTGTACTTTCCTTCCACTTGAATGCTATTTTGAGATTTCAAGTGGAACTTAACAGGTAGGGGTGCATTGGGCAGTCCTCCTGCACAGTTTTGAGTTCAATAGTGGCAATGGGGAGAGTTTCATAACACAGCACAAGGACAGGGATTTAGTCTGTGGAAGGAGCTTGTGTTGTCTTTGTGAGTAATACAAATAAAGAAAGGAATCTAAATGTAGAACATTTTCTAAAAACTTTTCTAAATACTATTATGTTCAGGCAAGTGCAAATGTCCTGTCATGAAAATTATTAAATGAAATATTTAAACTGACTCCACTTATGAGAATAAAGTAATAGAATTATTTTTAATGCACATCAACATTCCCATGTACTTGTGTCAAGATATTTGTCACAAAGTCCATGTGCTCTTTGTATGACTGCTCTTTACATTTCTGTTTTGTTTTTGTTATTGATCAGAATGCATTACCATCCAGTTAGGAAAACGTTGAACTTGATCTTTGAGCAATAAGTGATCTCCTTAATTGGATGCATGTCCATGTTCAGGTTGTACGGCCCAGGGAGCATCTAATGTGGTAACAAATGATGAGCCAAGCAATGAATGTGGAGGGTGAGCTGTGAGTGTCCTCTCTTCCTCTGAGGGTGCACTCTGCCAGAGGAGCTGGAGTGTTCTGCCTGGAGGGATGTGAAAAGCATGGCCACTGATGGATGCTCCCAATTCCTCCTGCCACAGAACCCCCAGCCTTCTGTTCTCAGTCTCCAGTCCACACTGAAAGTGCTACTTGGCTGGAATTTGGAGTGTTTTTAGTGAAAACATTTTATTTAAAAATATATTTGGTGTTTCACACGTTACCTGAGTAGGCAATTAGTCTGGCCAGCTTTTAGCGATCTGACTTCGAGTGAAGTGCATCGTTACAGTGTAGAGATGTGTGCCATGTGCCTGCAAACTTCATTATGCAGTAAATTGTTTACCACCTTTTCATTGCCTCTGACCTGCTAAACAGCCCACTCATGAGAGCCTATTAGTCTTGACCTAATTAATATTAATGTACTGAAGCTACTTATAATTCGGGTTTAAATGGGCCATCAATCTTATGTTGGCTTGTGAGTGGTGCAGGCCTCATAGTTTTGTTCCTTGCCCTGTGTCAGTATCTTCAGCCTTCTGGAATTGCTGCTATAATTAAAAATAAACACCTGCTGTGCTTGCCAGTGTATAATTTTAGCACTTTAGAGAAGTTTGAAACAACATTGAAAAGAAATACCAGGGTAAAAAAACAGCTCGTTTTTTCCAGTTGTGGCACGCCTGAAGTTTGGCAACAAAGTGATCAGGAAGCAATGCTGGGAGCTAGTGATGCCATGGTGGGGCAGCTGTCTTCACATCCTGGTCTGGCACAGTCACTTGAGTTGCCCTCATACACTTGGGAGGTTTGTGCTCAATGCCTGATATATTACACAAATAATCAAATGTTTAGTTTTGAACAAGAACTGGAGAACTGAGAAGCCATGCAGTAGCAAGCCGAGAAAAGAAATAAATTTGGTTATTTTGTCTTTGTAGTCCATGTTGTGCAATCAATTCCTAACGTATAATAATTGTGTGAGCAGTATATCTAACGTGTATGTTGTTGTTGTTTTCTAATGATTATTTTTTTGATTTCATGTCAAGAGCAGAAGTTAGAATTTCTTCAGTTCCAAAATGCTATTGGAAGCTGACACTCCTCCACCTGAATTTCCCATAATGAGAGACTCTTTGCAATCCACATACCAGAGGACATTATCTCTTGTTCAGTCTCATACAACCTCATCAAAAGAAAGAATGAGTATTATTTAATGGTCATTAAATACTACATTTTTGTTATTTTAGGTGAATTATTTACTTTATATTATTTTATTGCATACAGCAATAGAATCTGTTCAATTGGTTGTGCTTAGGGTACTTTATAATAGGATACACTCATATACTGTTCAAAATTTTGCATTCTGTAATTTTCAGAAGGTGGTCGTAATTCTGATCAGGGACTAAAATTTTCATTCTGTTCCCTTCAAACATTACAATGAAAGTTGAATCAGTAGGAAAAAAAAAAAATTTTGAATTAGTAAACAACAATAAAATGATAGAGATATTTTTAACATAATCATTGCTTTAATGGGAGAGTATTTTAACACTATAGAGAATACCCTAACCCAATGGGATTTTTGTTTTTCTTTAGGTATGTTATGTTTTAAAAGCATCTCACTCCATCATCATGTTCTTTTAAATATAATTCAGTTCCTGTGTAATGCATTATATCATCATATATTCTGCATGGCATTCTGGAGAGTGTGCTATTTATATACTGCAGCCATTTAGTCATGTAAGAGATACATTAGAATAATTTTCCTGAACACAATGCATGATTAAAGGACAATGTCAAAGTAATTTTTCAAATGATTTTCCCCTTTCTGTGTTGTTTATAATAGCTTTTTGGAAGAGTAGTACTTGAGGCATATTCATTTGAAATCGAATAATGTCTCAGAACATTTTCTAACTTGCCTTGGTTCATTTTGGTGAGCTAATGAAGAGAGATTAATATCTGTTTCACTATTAAGACATTAATGAATTTTAAGTCCTGGGCACCCAACTTTGCCATTTATCTTTCCTAAGAGACAAATTATTGCATAACTTTCAATAGTGCTTCAGAGTTTTATTACCTCTATAATGAGAATACTTGTCTAAACAGCAGCATTTTTATTCTAAATGGCTAAGGGGCATAATCTGGTTGAAGTATAAATAACTCTGCAACTCAGTGATGAGGAAGTTCTTAGCATATTTTGATTAATAAATGTCTTGAGTCACATTCAGAACAGCAGCCTACCTACGCTTCTGGCTTGATAGAAGGGAAGCAAGGACAAACCTTTTTTCAAGTCATGCTTTGGGGCGTTTCATTCGCGTTTTTTGGGTTTTATCTGGTTTTATGTCTACTGCCACCCTGGTATGAAATGCTGAATTTGTATACCCAAAATGAAAGGTATGTTTGTCCAAGGTTTCTTCCCTCAGGGTTGCTGGATTTTTTGCCATCTCTGGTTCCTAAATGGCGTGTCTCCCATCACAATTTTGCTACTGGGGTAGCATTAAGGGTTAAAGTCTTCAGAGATGTCATAGCTTAGTAAATGTAAAGGTGGAGTGAGAGTAAGCTCTTTAGATTTCTTCTATGTGTGTAGGATCTTGGCCTACAGGCCAAGATCTTGCATGAAGGATCTTGCATGAAGGATCTTGGCCCTTGATAAATGCCTGCAAGTTGTTGTCACAGTAGCAGTAAAGTTGTTCTTGCAGATGCTGTAGAAACACTGATTGCGTTGCTGTGAGCTGGGGAGAGTGGGAGAGCCCACCTGGATCTGCTTCTCTCTTCCACCATTCTCTGTGAGGGTGAGGGGATTACACAGGATCCTGGATTAGGCTGGGAGGGATTCATGTGACTCGGATTGTATAGTTAATGTGTGTATTTTGTCTCCTCTGCTGAGATCCTTGGTCCCAGGATTTTGTCCTCCTGCACACCAACTGCATTTTGCTCAGGCTCTGTTCAAGTGGATTGGAGAATTTTTTTTGTTTTTGAGAAAAAACCTAATATGCATAGTTCACCTATTTCCACAATATAGTTCATTAACATTATTTTTCTATTGTTATCAGTGTTTCTTTTATTTAATTTTTTGATGTCTGTCTTTCTCTAGCTGGGTTTTGCAGAACTCAGGCATACTATGATCAAAGATTAATCTGTTGTAGAATTGGCACTGATCTCAGCGATAAGACAGTTGAGTCCCAATTTATTTTCTTTTCTGAATATGAAGGTCTATTGCACTGCAGACATCTGGTGTTTTGGGCACTTAAAGCTGCAGATCCCTGACAACTCTGTTATTTCTGTTAAAATACGCATGAGCTGTTGTTTAGGTAATCCACCCTGTCAAAATAGCATTAAGTGTAACATATCACTGACCTTCCCTTTTGTGTAGTGTAGAGGACTGGAGTAGTTACTTATGCTTGCAGCTACAGTGGCTGTATTGCATTTCTCATACATTCAAATCTTTGGAAATGTGAAGATTACAGAGGATATAATATTTGTAATAGGTAGCCTTATTTATTCATACATTTTATTCTTTAGCCCTAAACAGGATATGACATTTATCTTTTAAAACAATGTCTTGGTCTTAGGGATAAAGGAATGTAATGAGGTAACTTGGCAGGCTACAAGCCTTATTCTGCAGGTTGTGTAAAATATACCATGAATGCAGTACCTGTCTGGAAGGCCTGAAATCTCTGTAGTTGTAATTTGGCTTTTGGTCTTGAAGGAAGCAAGCTTGCATCACCCTGGAGGTCGTTTTAACAGTGATAATCTGAGCAGCACTTGAGTCTTCACAGTTTCTTCCCAACCAAGAGGGTCTGCAAGGATGTGGCAAGAGGCCACTCCTCCATAAGACAGATAAGGGAGTTTAGTGATTGAATTGCTTCTGGAGTCCTGTGTAACAGAAGCTTCTGGGGATGGCATTGCACACTTATTGGTATTTCAAGGAAAACAGGCATTGGGTTTATAGTCAAGCCATGTCAGCTTACTTGCCATGTAAACATACCTTTTTCAGTGGAAATTACAGTGTGTGTCAAAATGAATCATGTCCTTTGATCTGCTTTGTTGTTGTTGTTTTTTTTTCTTGTGGACAAGCTAAAGTGGAAAGTGGTTTCTAAAGGATGTTCTGAAATCAGTCTCTGCAAGTATTTTGAGTTGTTGACCTTGACTATTGAGAATTGGCCTTGACCTGTCTTGATATATTTATGGATTTCTCTGCCACAGTTGGAGGAGGAAGACAGCTTGCAGAATATGTAAAACTCAGAATTGTATATAAGCTTTGCAATTTGGTTTCCCAAGGCAGAAATAAAATCTGCCATAGTTGTTCTGTTGTTTTTTGTTTGTTCTTAACTTTACAGTGTAAAGTATTGCTGTAACAGTAGGTGTGATTTAAAAGGTACAGCCTTGTCTTGCTGCAGATGAACGTATTTTTTAATGGGCACTTAATCCTTGTGAAAGGTGCTGGGGTGTGACAGCACTTGAAGATGAATTCCTGCGTTTTTCTGCAGTTGTACAGCAGGAGACAATGGCAAGGCATGCTTCCCTCACAAATATGTCTGAACCCTGACCTAGACAGATCACCTTTTGAGATGAGTCTCTGTGCCCATTCAATCCTTGACCTCCCTGCCAAGACTCTCTGAGTGTTGCCAATTTATGATGTGGACCTTGGGCCGAGAGGACCAGCTCATTTCAAGTTGACTACCAACCCATTTGTGACTGATGGCAACTCGATAATGACCTGGAGGTGGTTTCAAGCCAGTGGTCACTGAGGAAATTCTCCCATCCTATTACAGATCTTCTGAGCCATCTAGCTTGTGGGGCAGGTGCTCTTCCTTGTTGGAAGGGATTTTCTTTGTCCATATTCTGTGTTCATTTTCGTTAGGTCTTCAATGCATTGTTTTTACCTATCTGGGAAGGAGAAAAAAAAGTTTGGATTGCTTTTACATCAGGAGTTGAAAATTTAACATGTATGTGCAAAAAATTCTGGGAAGAGAGCTGTATTTAACTATGACTGATATACTAGGGTTTTTTTCTTCCTGAACCCAGCTTCCCAAAGGAAGGGGGAAGTGTGTGCATAAATGTGGCAGCCATGGCAATGTTGGCTCTCTCTGTTCTTTAGCAGGTCATGCACAAACTGATGCCCAAGCAGATGCTTCCCATCTCCATCAAGGAAGAGACTGGAGATCTTATTGTATTTTTTTTTTAAACCTGGGGAAAAGAATATTTATGTGTTACTATGCAATTAAATGTATGTGCATGCATGTGTACTCTAAATATGCACAGGTTTAGACATCTTGAATTAAATTATTCTGTAAATAATTTATGAAATGCTGCTATAGACTGGTAGGCCCTGTTCTGAATCTTTGCTAGGCTTTATCCTACACTTGTTGGGTAACAGAAGAAAGCTCACTGCAGCATTAATTCAGTTCCTTGTCCTTGTCAGTATTTTCAGTAAAGTTTGTAGGCACACAGCAAAAGAGAGCTTTGGAGTGATTATTAGGCCTCTGTTTCTTGTTTTATTGTAATTGTCCTCCTTTACATTAGGAGGAATGAGAGCCAACTAATGCATTTTCTGAGATTTTTGTCTCCCTTATCTTTTCTTTAATAATTGACTCAAACTCAGCCTTTTTTTTTTTTTTGCAAACCATAATGGTGTCAGAGCCCTTTTCGTCTTTCCCGTTCTGAAACATTTGAATAACATTGCTCATTTGGAGCCTGTGTTAACCTCAGCAATATTCTTAGGCTATCTGAATTCTTGTTCTCTTTTCCCTCTTTGTTATTCACTGTACAATTTGTTTAATGCTGCTGTAGCCATGCATTACTAGTCAACCTTAGATATAAATTCCATAATAAATTAAATAAAGCTCTGTATGGGTCAGCCCAGACTAGCCCGATTAAAAAGTGATTTACTAAAGAGATAGAGGTAGCAGGGTGGTAGAACATGCTTCTAAATCAATTATGAGTCCATTCACTGCCAGCCTATTGTGTGTAATAGTGTATTAAAATGCATTCTATATTGTTAAAAAAATTGACTCTTTCATTGAAACTGAATTAACATTTGCAAGCGCATAATAGTGTTTGGAAAGCTATAAACATTTAAATTCAATCCCTTATTGCAGGCTAAGTGTATACAGCTAGAATTGTAATATCCAGATAAGTCTTTATGTTGTGCTCATTTCATTATTGGAGCAAGATGCTGAAGGTAAGATTGGGTGGATGCTTGCATTTATAAGCCCATAATTACAGGGAGAAAGCAGGACCGCAGGATTATGAAAGTGAAGTTCATTTTTGAACTGAAAAGTAGTGTCTGTATGTATTTGGGCATTTGTACGCATATATAAAATACATATATAATACCCATTGCTGAATGTGTATTGGGGCACATCTTAATTCTGCCCCTTCCACCCCAAAGCCTGTAATCTCTGTTTTCGTTGTGAGGGAGCAGAGGCAGGGAGCAATCCAACAGGCTCCACGTGAGCTGTGCCCACTGAGGGCTGTGCCCATGATTGCAGCTTGGCACAGAGAGAGAGAGAGCTGCCTTCCTCCTCTCCCCAGGGACTGCAGAAGGTCTCAGTGCTCACCAGGGACTGCCTGCAAGGATCCACCCAGGCATTACTGACCTGGATGCTCTGAATCCACAGGCAGCGCACTTGCATCCTGCTGCTCCCGTGGTAGCGCTCAGACGAGGGATGCAGTGGAGTTCTCTGCCTCTGGAGCATTCCTCTGCTGGGAGTAATGCTGTCTTTAGTGGGATTTGCTTACTTCAAATTCAGCTAATTAATTTTTGTGGGATAAGTTCAAAAGGAGCTGAAAGTACAGCTTTCATTTCAGTTTTACTTACATTTGTACTTGCTTCTGTGGTTCCAGTGTACTGAAATGATGTGAGGGATTCTGCAGGAACAGAACAAGAAATGAAATCTGCAGAGCTGGAGAGTTTTCAACAAGTTGTAGTCCATTTTATTTCATGGAATAGAAATACTGGGAGTGGTGTTGAGCCCTTTTTTTTTATAGACCATATTTGCTTTCATTGTGTCCTAAGCTGTTTCTGTGAATGAGGACCTCTCTGCACACACTCGTGCACTGAAGTGCATAAATCCATAACAAGAAGCTGTTTGTATCTGAGGCAGATCAGTTTAAAGCTGTTTGTTCTGCCAGCATTGATCTGGGGTAGCTCCCAGTGCAAGAGCTGAGCTGGTGTGTTTGTGAAACACTTGGTGAAGAGGCACAAGCAGTGGATGAAAATTATTTGTGACTTGAGAGCAGGTAGTGCGCATCTTCTCTGAAGTTCAGCAGTCTGCAGTGTTAATACCAGAGTTTGCAAGAACAATTCTTTCAGCAAGAACAGTTGTTTTGCAGGAACAATTCTTTCAGCCTGTAGAGTTTGCCTGAATTTGTTCTGAAAGTGTGTGTGTAATGCAGGTTGACATGTAGGATGTTGGCAGAAACCTCTGAGAATTACCTGAGCACTTCTGTTACACCCGTGAGCGACAGAGCTGAGCTGGCATGAAGACTGATTTATTTCTCATCTCTGAAGAAATTTAGCCTTTTGCTTCTTTGAAATGAGCAGGTGAAGGATAAATTCACTGGTGTGTTATTTCTAAAGCAAAGAGAAACATGTATGGCTTTAGATGTTGTGCTTTTCCAAAAAAATAGAGATCTACAGGTACCATTATAGCTGTGCTTGTCTTCTAAATACAGGTATAGGTTTAAATGGCTTTGGATATATTTTCTTAGGACTGGGACAAATTTATGCAGAGAGAAGAATATATCTATGCAGAGAGAAGAATATATCAGCCTTCCAAAGGCTTCATACTGTGAAAAAGTACCGTTAGGATTTCAGGTTAATTTTCTGTCATTTTGTTAAGCATGGTGTGGTTTATTATTTTGTTAATGTATAGGACAATTAAAAACATATTTTCTGTGTTACATATTTATGTTGTTTTTTTTCAATTATAAAAATGACAAAATTTGTGGGTTACCTTCTATCTGATACTCAAGAAAATACGTGAATGTTTAACCTCACTTCAGCCTCAAGGTTCACAGTGCAATGCAGGGACTATCCAAATGAAATAATTGCTTTGTCTGGCAAATAGATTGTCTCATAAGAGGACTGAACTGTATTAAGTGATTTTCCCCTGGTGATTGGAAGTATCTCTCTCCACTGGTTCAGGTAATTCTAAGGTTGTGCCTTCACTCTTTCATGCTAGACTGCTTTTCCAATAAAATAAAAAATGTAGAATCTGCTACACAAATGTAATGTTAACCTAGATTTCTCTGAGGACAAAGGTGAATGCTATGGGGCTTGCTGAAGGCAGAGGAGGAAATGATATTTAAAAGGTTATTAGAGATAGGATTGGATGCATGGGACTGTACAAAGCTGAAAGGTGCATATTGGGGTGTATGAATTTTATATTAGTTTACATTTCTCTGGGACTCCTTAAGGCAAATCCTAACAGATTTTTTAAATACTTGAATACTACTTTATTTTCCCCACCAGGTATAAATTTGTATTAATGTGTTTCTGGGTTAGAAGAATGGTCACATGCAGAAGAGGAAGAACTACTGGGAAAAGAAAACCATAAGGATCATTACAGAGCAGGCTTGCACATCTCTTTGCATTATTTCTGCTCAGTGCTTGACCAGGGTTGGGGCTGGCCAGACTAGGGATGTCCAGTGAAAAAAAATGAAAAGAAGGAGGAGTTCTGGTGCAATGAAAAATTCCAATTCTGATTCAAATCCTGATGGGAACTGTCAGGACCTGCAGTTTTTTTATATGGAAGAATTAGGAATGCCCAAAGACACAGCTGGCTTTTTCCATAGTGCTGTACATAGGTTGAAATTACATATGCAAATGCTGAAATGCACTTTATGCCTAGCAAACCATCATATTCAGCAGGGAAGCTGCTTTCATTGCAGCTAAATGGGTGCAATCTGGATGTATATTTGCTGCTGTAGTGGAATAAATGTACACATCTGGAGAGATGCTGGGGTGGAGTACTGGTGGGAAGGAGGGAGGGAGTGCATCAGTATCTGTTTTATGAACATCTTATTCATCTGCAATTATGCAACTTGTGCTCATTGCGTTGCAGCTTGAATGTGACCTGGTGCTGGGAGTGCTCAGTGCTTCAATTCTCTACAGGGGATTTGTGTGTGGGGTCTCTGTTACAGAAAGGTGCCCAAAAATCTATATCTCATTATATTGTGTATTAGTACTTAAAAGAAAAAAAACAAAAAAAAAAACAACAAAACTTTAATTCTGAATAGAAAATATGTTTAAAAGCATGTATTTCAAAACTGCCACAGAAAATGTTTTAAAAGAGAGAAAGGGAGTTATTATTGCTGCAGTATGCCTTATAAAATACATTTTTTCTCTGTAAATTTGGTAATTTACTGGAGCTCAAAGGTAGTGTCTAAAGAAGAACTTTATAATGAAAAATATTCCATATTTCTATGACCCCTATTCATTCTTAGTCCTCGGGAAAGCAAACTCATTCTGTGTTGTCCTAAATAAAATATCATACACTGATGTGACTGTGTGAGACCCAGTGAAGTTTCTCTAGGTCTAGTAATTCAAAGTCAGAGATGAATGATAAAAAGGGCTGCTCAGATAAGAATGCCAAATCTAGCAATGGCAGCTGGGATTAGGTTTTTGGAAATAATTAGACATTGGGGAAATAATTTTTGCCTTGATGGTTTCTCTTTGTCAGAAGAGCTTGCCTGGCTCCTCTGCCAACCTGCTGGTGACCCATAAGGCAGGTTCAGTTTGGAGAAAAGCTGTAGCTCTCTCTCTTTCCTACTCCTATGTCTGTGTCCACTCAGAAAATGAAAGGGAGCCTGAATACTCCGCTCTCCCATCCATGATCCAGGCCCATGGAAGAAGACGTGACCACTCTCCACTCTTGTGACACCAAACATCTCAGTCCCATTTGCCTGAGTTACTGTTGCTGTCAGGAAAATCTTGATGCCTCTTGCAGGTAGCAGGTGAACATGCTGAAATAATAATCTCCTCAATCCCAGTATGGAGAGCATTTTAAATCTTTTGGCAAGGAAAACAATCAAAGCAAATCCAGAGCAATTTCTAGAGTGAAACGCAGTGCAGAGTTTTTAGTCAGATGTTAGCAAATACCATGACCCACATTGCACGCAGAGTAACTGAATATCATTTATATTACCAGCCTGCAGGAAAAGGAAAAAATGAAGAACATTATTTTCTTTTATTGCCCAACACATTTTTATTTGGCTGAAAACCTTAATGACAGCTACTGTGTCTGGTGGAATGGGCATCAGTATAAGAACAGACTATCTGCACTGCATTTTGTCCATTATCTTACAACAGTTACTCTCAAAAACTGGATCATCCTTTTAGCAGAGCAATCAGTTTCCAGTCTACCAGGCAGCTTGTTGCCCAAGGATGATTTAAAACAAATGCCTGTAAATTCCAGTGGTTCCCATCAGGCAGGCCTTCCCCTCATTTCCAGTGGCTGGACAATCAGGATCAGCACACGGGTCACTGGTGTCTGGGGTTCCTGGAGGAGATGGGGGCATCCTCACCTAAGGTGATGTTGTGTTCTCAGGCTTGCTCAGGAGAATTAATGGGATTTGGAGAAATACCTGCCTGGACTCTGGCAGTAAGGAGTGTGATCACAGGACAAAGCCTGCAAGGAAGAAATGGAGGGAGAAAAGACCTGAAAAAGTCATCTTGTCAAGGCATATGCAGAAATGCCTCTCTCTCAGCAGCTGTGTGTCCTGTTTTATTGTATACCAGAGGGTCTGCAGTCATCTTAGTATTTATGCTTCTGTATTTTTTCTTCTGATGCAAATGATGACCAGGCATTGCTGTTATGGGCCAGCTGTAGCATTGTCTTTATTACTATAAGAATACAGAGATCTGCTGTTCCAGATGTGATGCTGTAGAATAGAAGAAAGTTTTGTAAACTGGGCAGTAGGTTTAAATAGAATATTTGGTGTGACTGGGACAAATGGCTTTATAGCCATAAAATATGGAAATACTATCAATTCTGTGAACCAGGAACCATTTTCATTATCTCTAAAGCAATGTTGGTATCTTATTGCACAGAAACTTGTTTATTTTAAGTTTCTATTTATGCCCCTGCTAAATAGAAACTTAAGGGCTTTTTTCAGCATCACAGATGATGTTGTCACTCAGCAGCCATTAATATAGCTTTATCTATAATTAGGGAAAGTCTAACACCTTTCTGGCCATATGGAAAATGGTAAGTTAGCACCTGCCATAACAGGAAAATAATTATTGGGTAAAGTATAAATATCAAAACATGATAAATAATGGTTACCCCAGCAATTCTCAGCTGGATAAAAGTAGCATCTGCCTTCAGTTTCTGGATATCACACATGATTAATCTGGAGACAGTGAGGTGCTTTCTCAGCTGTGCTGTTCCTACTGGGCAGTGAAGACAAGATGTCTTAGGCCTTCTTTTAACCCTTAAGCACTGTGGTGATATCTGTGAATCAAAAGGTTTCATCCAGATGTTTTTTAAGGAAAAGTGGGAAATAAGGGCAGGGATGAGGTGAAAATTTAGCATTGGCTGAAAGTACTCAGTTTGCTCTTAGAGTTTTGTGTATAGAAAGTGCATCTGAACAGGGCTCTGTTTTGTTCTTCTCAGAATTTATACTCTGTGTGTGCTGGGAGAGATTCTGCCAGCCCCTTGCACCACAGAGCTCGACTCTCATGTGCTGTCAGGTCGCCCACACAAATACCCTGAGCATCCAGTTTCATTCAGAGATGGGCCCTGACAAAACTCTTCAAATCTGAATTGAAATTCCAGAGCTGGTGGTGGGTGTTAGGCACAGTGCAAAGCACATCACAGGTAGAACCAAAGCCCTGATGGATGATGGTGTTGTTCCTAGGCCAGCAGTGCCCCCAAACATTTGCCTTTATGGCTAGTTATTTGATAAGAAAAAGGAGAAAATAAAGATCTGTGTGTGTGTGTGCATATGTTAAACAGGAGAAAACAGGGGAATGGCCACCAGTCTGAAGGAAATTCACTGATAGAAAAGTGAAGTCCTCCTTTCACTGTTCCTATGGAGGCTTTTGAATAAAATGAACTGTCTGTCACGGACTTTGTTAAAATTGTGAAGTATATGTAAAATCTTTACTCCTGTTTAAATTAATAGAAATGGCCTAATGCTCGAGAGCATGCTGAAATTGCTCCTGTAAGCTTAGTGCTGATAATCCACCCTGACTTCACAGTCAAAAGGAGGACTGTATCAGAGGAGAATTAGAATGGATTGTCTGGGGTTTTTTTTAATTTAGTATGATCTCAAATGTCTGCACATACGTAGAATTTCTCAGTAAAGTATCTTTCCTCTTCCCCTAATAAAACTTCTGAGTTTGTTGTAGATTCTGCATTGGCATTTACTACTTAAAATCATCTTATGTACCTTGAGGTCCATTAGCTTCCCAGGGCTCTGGGACTCTGCCCTTTGCCTCGGGAAATTAAATATTTAATGTTGCTTTGTCTGTGCTTGCTTTGAGGAGCATTCGTCCTTCATTTGGGTACCCTATCAGAATTCATTGGGAAGCAAGAACTGATGTTGCCAGATGGAATCAAACCTTGTCCCTCTCCTTCCCCTTAAGCCATCAGGGGTTGTGTCAGTGTTCCACCTCAGGAGCCCTTGGGGCTGAGCATGATGGAATTAAAGGAAATGAGGACCAGGCTGATATCACAGGTAGTAATGAAGAAAAAGACCCAGTTTGCTGGCAGGGAGATGCTTCTTTCTTGAACAAACCCTGCAGGATGTATTTGTGTGGGACTAAAAGCCATATGAAATGTGAGTCAGTCAAACTAAATATATGGACTTACTTTTCTGAAGAGTTTTGCCTGAAATTAACAATGCACATAAATGGAGTTTACCTTTCCCAGTTAAGAACATGTTTCTTTCAAGAAGAATATGATGTGACATGGAAATAGGCAGGATGAGTGTCATTTCTGTATTGTATTTTCATTACATTTTTTACTATTTTTATTTCTTTTTTTCTCTCCTGTTTTTATGGTGGCCTGAGTGCTTTGGCCATGAAGTGTGTTCCCTGGGATGAATTAATTTAAAAAGATGCACAGGTAGTGGGCAGTGTGCACATAATATGGTAGAGATTCAATTCATATGAACACTGAGCACACTTTTCTTGTAAACTATAGTGCTTTAAATTGCGAATTCTTTGAACAGGCTCTCCAAATGCTTAGCTGTGTGATTTAACTGCTATAAAAGCAGTGTCCCAGTTTTTAGGTGTTTCATCTTGCTCAAGTTTTGTTCAGAGATTTTAACAGTACAGGCTACATAACTCTGTAGACAGGTTCTTACATTTCATGAGTCCATGTTGTAACTTATTAAATAAAATAACATTGGGTTTGGAGGTTTTTTGCTTCAATAGTTGAAAAAATGCTGCTGTACCTATTCAATAAGAATGTGAATGTTTTTTGCTTCAGTAGTTGAAAAAATGCCACTGTATCCACTCAGTAAGTATGTGATTATTTTAGAATTGAAGACAAAAATAGAAACAAAGTAGAACACTTTTCATTTTTGTTCTTAAAGAATTAAGTTATTGTTTGATTAAATTCAGTTATACAAACTATGAATGCTGAAGACATCAGCTTCTGTATTACATAAAATAAGTATGAAGGAACTTCTTTTTTCCTGTAACTTCAGAAGAGTGCTTGCTGATATAATGTTAATATTTTCTCAAAGCTCATAATGAGGTTTTAGCAAGTATTTTATATGACATAAGGCACTCCTGAGAAACAAGGAGGAGATGTTGTGTGATCAGAGGTGGACACTTTGCACTTCTGTGGTTGCAGTTTAGTGCTGTTGTCCCTGAACTACTGTGTGATGAGTGCTATTGTTATTTAAGGAAGTGGGAATATTTTCAAGGTATTAGGTTGTTTGTTTGTTTCTGTTTTAAGGTTAATTTATTATAGGTAGCTACATAGTTAAAACTGGATTTTTTTGGTGTTAATTTTACTGATTCACCTGGATGTACATTTTTTGTTAAATTATGTCAATATTTAATAGTGGAAGGATGTTTTCTTTTGAAGTATTTGCCTTCTCCTTTACTGAATATGAAAGAGGAAAGGCTATAGCATGTTCTTATCCAGGCCTGGAAAGAGTAGCTGAAAGATGCAAGGAGATTTCTTCCCCTCAGCATTTTCAGTACAAGGGAAGGCTTTGCCTGGTGATGGCGGTACCACAAGAACTGAGCCCTTCTCATGCTCTGTGGGGATGACCAGAGTGCAGCCTAGGATCCGTCTGACTTCTGTGCTCACCAGCAAAAACTGCAGAGTGGAAGCATAAGCCACAGTTTTTATTAATCTCTCAGGATCTTCCTCTTGTGTCCCTGCAGCGTTTTCGCTATTTCAGGAAAAAGCCCCCTTCTGCATTATCCATCTACTCATGTTGTCCTACCTTTTGTGTCTCAGATGAGGTGTTTGGAGATTTAAACTTCTTGGGCATGGCATGTTTTCTACAGGGCTGAACATTTTATCTGTTTTGAATGATGGCTCTTTAACAAAACCAAGAAAAAAATTAATTGATCCACAAACACCTGCAGCAGTTGCTCTTGGAAGTGGAATCTTTGTTTTGTCCTCCTGTGAGAATGAAAATATTATGCTAAAGCTTAGTATTGCTAATGCAGGCTGCTTAGGTACCTAAATCCTGCTCTTGAAAGACAGTATTTGTAATAAATTTAGTATGGCTGCTGCTTCCATACAACTTGTTGTAATTATGATGTCTTCAGAACCTGGTGATTGCTGTTCAGTTGATACAGAGTGGTACATTCAGTGGAAACATGTCCAAGCTCCAAGAGACCTGGCTGTGAGGGCACAACCTTTTCTCAGGGGGCCAGAAACCTGGACAGATGACAGCAGAGGGTTGGAAAGAATGCTCCCAGTGGCATTTCCAGTCTTCTACAGCAGTTTTCCTGGCCAGGGCAGCCCTCACCTTTACCCCCAGAAACTCTCTGGGCACAGAAGTTGGTCTGTGACTGAACTTCTGAACTTCTACTGAGCAGCTATCAAATATCAGTTCTATTCAAGTGCCTGGTTTTGAAATGGTCCTGGCCCCCCAATATGCCCTTCTGCTCAATTTCTCATTGCTTATTCATGTTTGATTGTGATGTGTGGTTGAAATATCAGCGCCCTCATCTTGAGCAAGCCTGTAGTTAATTACATGTAACCCTTGTGAGTTATGGAACTGAACAGGAATATTAACCCATGGTGACATTTGAGATTACAAATTAGAATAGGAAATGGGTATGATGAGGTTGTCTTAGTAGTGCTTTAGGTCTGGTGGATTACTGTAGTAAATTCCATTCAAGTAAGAAAAAAAAAATATTAAAATTAGTAAGGGAAGAAGAACAGCCTATTTTCTTCTCAAAAAATGCATCAAGATAAATTTGGGGAAAATGAGATCATGACTTTAAGCAGCATAATGTTTCTATTTTATTAATATGCCAAGTAACATGTCAAAACAAGAAATCAAAAGCAATTTGCCAATTTCTTCCTGCAAAACCCCAAATATAGTGCTCCACACAATGTAGTAGGAATTTTAATTTGATCTTGTCCCTCTAGATTGAAGTCAGCCATCAAGTTTTCAAATAAATTTAATGCCTTATAAATGTGATTGATTACTGATGTGGTAATCCAGTTAGCTGGGAGTTTTAATAGCTGGAGAATCCATTTAGAGAAGAATAAGGATCTTGAGGTTAGGATTCTGGAGTGTTTTCAAGAGGTCTAATCTCACTTTTTGTCTTTGACACAAATTTGGCACAAATCCCCTTCTCTGTGCCTGTCTTTATGAAATGGGCATTTCTGGCTCTACCTGGTGAGTGTAAACAGAATGGTCCCATAACACAGATGTAGACATCAGGTTCTGCTGTGGGATTTTCTGTATATTTCTCAAAGATCAAGCAGACAAATGTTACATGCAGCTCATGTGTTATTTTTAAATATTGTAACCTACTGAGGAGAAAAAGGAAGAAGCTCTTCCCAAGCTGATGTCTCAGCTCACAAATCTGTCTCTTCAGGACGATGGTAATTGTACTTTTGAGTATAATCAGAGCTTTAGCAGCTGTTGGTTCTGCTGGTTTCATGCTGAAGTTGCAGCATCTCATTAGGATGTCACTCCCTCAATAGCAACATAACATCTAAAATGTTCTTTTGCTTGTACTCATACAGGACACTTAATGATTTTAGCTTTTGTCCTTTTCTCCTGAAAATGGTGAATGTCAAATCACTCTTTTTGTTTTTTTTTTTTTGGTGATACTTTATGTCAGAGTTGTGCCTTTCGTTTTTTTCCCATTAGGGAAATCTATCCTGCTTATCATTACCTATGTTAGAAGAAAAATCATAGGTAGTGTGATGTGGGTGCATAAAAGCATGCAAAGACAATGATGGTGTGACAGCTAATTAAAACCAGGTACTTGAATGCTGAGAAACAAACAAAGATCTTTAATGTTACTGGAAGCTAAAGTGTTATGAAGGCAGAACAGAATTGCAGAAGGCTTGTTCAACAGACAGCTCAAAAGATTTATGAAGTACAAAGGAATATGAATGATTTTCTGGAGGAAGGCTGTATTATTGTGGGCTTCAGATGACAAGCCATTTTTGCCTTGGTGCTGGAAGACTGCTTTAGTTGCAAAGCAAGTATAGGTGATTTTTCCGCTTACAGTACTGGGTACCAACAAAACAGAGTATTTTAGATCAGTCAGGTTCCCCCCAAGTTCCTTTGCAGATGATCCTTTGACCTGATCCATGAGTAAGTCCTTCAAAGCTCTTTTTAACCTCACCACAAAACTGCAGTATCATTCATGTTTGTGTATTAAAAATATAATGTGTAGTTTTTATCTAAGGCTTCTTTTAGCCTCAGCATTAATATTAAAAGCTATGTAAAAGTAGTGTTGGGAGGAGGCTGTACTTTGCTGTAATTCTTTACTCTGATCTGAATACAGGTCGGAAGTCTGTTTTTAAGTACAGATGCATTCCTCTAAAGCCATTATCCCGCTAGGTTACCTTCCATTATTGTGAGGAGAACTTATGATAAACAGATATTTTACAAAGCCCTGTGATATGCTGGTGACTAATTTGTAGACCTGTTTTACTTAATATTATAAACATGAGGCAATCTCAATGTTCTTTGAGGTGTGCAGCAGAAGGGGCTGGAGGCAATGGCCACAGGTTGCAGCAAGGAACGTTTCAGCTAGATTAGGGAAAAAAATCCTTCATGGTGAGAAGTGTGATTCCTGGCATGGACACTGATGCCTACAGGGGGGTTGGAATCACCATTCCTGGGTCAGTCAAAATCTATCTGGAAAAGATTGTGAGCAGAATGACTCCTCCTTTGAAGCTATCGCTGCTTGGGGAAGAGTGTCTTACCAGGTCGCCTTCACAAGGACTTAAATCTTTTCTGCAGTTCTATGAGATAATATATATATGCATATATATATATATATACACATAAAAGTGATGGAGAATGTATTTCCTTATTGTTTGCTGTTGGCACAGCCTTCCAAGGTGTTAAACACACAGGTTAAGTAGAATTTGGAAGAAGCATCACTTTGCTTCAGGAAAAAATAGAAGTAGCATCACACAAGAAATGCTTTGAAGTGGCAGCAAGGTGTCATGTGTTTGGCAGTCAGAGATAACAACATTTAGGCCTTGTGGGAATAGATTCCATTTCCCTCTCCTCCTGCTCTGTTTTGCTTCTAGAGCATGCTTTTGGCAATAGAAAATGTCATTCTATGCATCATGCAACACTTTGGTTACGTTTCCTAAAATAGGATTCAGTCAGCATTTGAAACCAACTACTGTACATGGAGAGCAGGCATAAAAGACTTGTGCTGAAAAAGATGAACCCATTTCTGTTTCATTTTCAGAGCATGTTGGCAAGAGTTGCAATTGCTGACATTTTGGGGGCAGCTCCTGAGAAGTGCAGCACTCCGTTGTCTTGCTCTGTTATTGCCACATCAACGTTTACACAGTTTGTTTGTGCAAATGTGTTGTCAAAATGAAAGCATTTGTTTTAAATCAGTCCTGTTTTGTTTCAAAAGTGAAAGATGATTTTTGGCATGTATTTTGCATAGCCATAGAATTTTATGTCTAGGAGGCAAAGCAGTGGAAAAATGGGGGTATAGTGTGTCACAGACATGAGGAAGCTGTTTGTATAATACATACAAAAGTTTGGGAATGAATAGAGACTCTTGTCAGTAAGTTCATGACCACCTAAACCTCACTTGACTTTAAAAATTAAGTGTGGCACAAACTAGAACAGAGACTCTGTTCATTACAGTCATCCATTTGTCCACAGTTTTGAAAAGAGGAAGCAAGATGTGACTTTGGCATGAATATCATGTATTTTTGTGTGTGTGTTTGAAGGACGTGGAATATTGAGACACAGAAAACATCAGTGCAGGAGGTTTAGTTAGGCATGAATGAGCTTTCTTTGGAGATTTGCAGAGAATGCAATAACTTTTAGGCAATAAGTCCTGAGAAGGAAACAAAATCAGCCTCACCCTGAATCCTACAAAATTTCAACAGATGCATGACTTGGACTACTTGAAAAGATGCCAAACTTCTGGTGGAATTGTCCCACTGCTCATATGATTATTGTGAGCCTGTACTCTAGAGGGTAGGAGAAGTTTTTATGGACTCATGTGTTATTTAAGAAATAAATGTATTGGAGGCCAACTCTGATTGACTTCACAGCACCCAGGATTCCACCTTACGTGAGGGAATTTTAAACTAACCTATGTCATTTATATGTCTGAATTTTAGTGTGAGAAACTGTGCTTTCTCAATTGTCTTTTCGTTCATCTTAAAAGATTTTTGAATTAGATTAGATTAGCTTTCATTTGCTGTTCTAATAGGTTGGAGAACATGATACATAAAGGCCAATTGTCATGGTTGTGAAGAAGTTTTCCTGATTTAGTGATGCTCCTGTTTAACAGCATAGTCAGTTTCCATGCCTTTTGTACAGACAGGGATCAATAATGATGCAACACAAGCACTGAACATAGAACAGTGAATAGGAATCCCAGCTTTTATTTTCATTAAAAAAACCAAAATATCTGTGCAACGCCTATAAAGGTTTTTAACGACTTTGAAGTATAAGGCATGACATGTTGTTTTAATTTATATACAACAAACACCACATTTCTAAAGTTGCTATTTGGGTTTTTTAAAAGATGAAACTGATGATAGCTGAAATGAAATGAAGTAAGTTTTATGCATGTTGCATTTTAACAAGTCTGCTGTCTCATTGGAATGCACTGCCTTCTTGTGCTACATTTTATTTTTGGAATTTAATAAGGCGCCTGTCATATCTGCCTCAAGGCTAAAGAATATCATGAGGGAGAAATCCAAAGTACTGTCATGTTTGACTGACAGGGGGCCAATTTTAATTTTTTTATGGGAGGTGGCTGATATTAACAGGCTGTAGTGCTGAAGATGCACTGCTCTACCATCTGCTTTAAACACCCTGTGTTGATGAGCCAGTAATGACGTTGCTCAGTGACATTTATCAGGTGAATTTGGCTCTGACACTCAGTAGAGGATTTTCATTAAAAAATTAATTCTGTGCATTTTGCAGTGAAGCCCATTGTGATGATAGATTCTGGTACGGTGCCATGTGTCTCCAGAAGCTGTTCTAATTACCTGAGAAACTTGGGAAAGCAATAAACTACTACTTTCCATTTCTTGTGTGTACTCCCTTAGCATATAATTAACACACTGACTCACTTAGCCTAAATCTCTGAAGATCTATGTCTGTGTGATGATTACTAGCTCTTCAAAGTAATAAGCAAATGCACCTCTGTGGCTCAGAGGTTGGATGGCAGCAGGCTCAGCAGCCTTTGTGAAGTGCAGTCTGATGGTGGCATTCCCTAAATGGTCACTGGAAAAGTGAGTAGGATACAGGAATAGTGGAAATCCCACAACTTGGGCAAATGCTTTAAAAACTCCCTCAACTTCCAAGAGAAAATCTAATAAAATATGCCCTCAACCTCTTGGGTACAATGGGAGAAAAAAATTATTCACCAAAGTATTTTTTCAACATTTATTATAACATTCCTCTATCTTGGTTAACTTTATTTCTAATTAGCTAAACATTATGGAAAAAAAACTGAAGAAATTAACTCAGATTCCTTATGAAGCAGAATTCCTTAATTATATTTGGCATGTTATCTGGAATCTTTTCCTGTTCTTAGATGTGTCAGATCTACATGTATCCTTCTTCATTTCGGGATGATTTTCAGGCGACCTGGGAGGAACAAGAAGCCTTGCCATAGCTTTATCTAAACATCATGAAAAAAAAAAAAAAATCTAAGAAATTAACTCAGCTTCCTTTTGAAGCAAAATCCCTCAATTATATTTGGCATTTTATCTAGCACCTTTTCCTGTTCTTGGATGTGTCAGAACTGCATGTATCCTTCATTTCAGGATGAGTTTCAGGGGACCTGGGAGGAACAAGTAGCCTTGCCATAGCTTTTCAAGCCCCCACAAGTGCACCCTGGCAGGTGGTGGCACTTCCACTTTACAATCTTGTAAAAGAGGAGAGAATTAACAAAACACAGTAAGAGGGGTTGTGGCTCAGTGTTCCCTAATTCTCATCTCTGTGCAGCCAGATTATTTTGCAGTGACTATTTGCTTTGAATCAAGGCTGAGCACAGGTTCTCCTGAATTTATTGTGGTACATGATAAGGGGGTTTGTGCCAAGTTTGTGTACCTAACTTAGAAAGATGGTGCTTCCCTCAGCCTATAGCTAAAGTGCCATACCCAGAGCATTGCAGGTGCAGCATGAAGCCTACCAAGGCCAGATTTATTACTCTATCATGGCATATGATGATTTCACCTCAGATAATTGGGGATATGATATCTGAGCAGAGCAGCTGAAGGAACAACTGCATTGAGAAAACAGATCAGGCAGATTGCATAGCATTATGCTGCTGATCATCAAAATACTTAAGAACAGCTTAATGCAAACCAGGTGAGTTACCCATTAATGTCTCTGGAGATGATTTGATTAGCCATTTCATCAAGTCAGATGATTTTAGATTACAAACATTCTATATAAAGTATTAAGACTTCTTTTTTTTCCCCAAGTAATCGCTTGTGTTTTACAGTGATTGGAGTGGTTTATTATTTAGAAACAGAGTATAAAATTCTCATCAGCCTTTTTACAGAAAATTTATAAGGAGTTTTCAAACAGATTTCTGGACCTTCTGGAGGGGGAAGTGTGTTAATTTTTTTATATTCTGAAGTGTTTCTCCATCCTTCTGTTACACACCAATACTTTATTGTATGGTTTAGTAACATGAATGCTTAATTTGGTGAAGACCTGATGAAAGCCTATACCTGGCTTGGGAGTCCTATGCTAGTGAGAGAGGGAGAAAAACAATACTCACTCAATGGCAGTCCTGAAAGAAGTAATTTTGTGACCTTTTTAGAAAGGGCTGTTTTGGGGGCATTTTCAGAGCAGGCAGGTGCCCTGTGCATGTATCACTTCCATGTGCACCTGCCTGCTGCCCCATCCTGGTCACCTGGGCCAGGTCATCAGCAGCTTTTCTGATCAGAGCCCCTGCTAAACACCCCCTTGGTGTCCCCTGGCTGCCATCCCATCCCCCTGACCCCTCTGGTTTCCCTGAAGTGAAACCAGCCCAAGGAAAGTGCAGGGTAGCTGGGAGATGGCATAAGGCCGACAGGGCTTGCTCAAATGCAGTATCTCCTCTGGAGATATTCAGTTTCCAACCCTTCCTTCCCCTGCCCTTCTCAAGTGGTGATTTTCCCAGCTGGCTGCCCTGTCCAGGTGTGGTGCTCCTGTCACCTCTGGCCCTCGTGCTGGGGGTGCAGGCAGAGTTAAATAAGCGTGTGGCTGCCTGCTGCTGAGCTCAGCCAGCTCATCCCGACCTGAGCAGATGGTTCTGCTGCTCAGCCTTCAGAGACAGGCTCTCTCTCTTCTAAGAGCAAATTAACCCATGGCTGGAGGCTTGTGGAAATGTGGGGGATTTTTTTTTTTTTGCTAGCTTTTTGTTTCTTGCTTGTTTTCCCACATAAAGGTCTGTGGGGCCTAAACAGGAATCTGTCAGTATGAAAATTTAGCAAAATAGTGGATGACTGTCACAACAGGAACTGCAATTTAAATATTAGTGTAAACCCTAAGCAAACCTTTTGGTTGTTGTTCTTCATTTTCGACTGTTTCCTGTTCTCTTACTCATCCACCTCTCAAGGCTCTGATTGTTTAAGGTTTGCAGCACATTGGGGCAAATGTCATTGTTCTTTACAGGGAAGCATCTTTCAAGACATAGGTTTTTTTTTTAATCCCTAGCTGCTTGTTATGAATGAAAAACCATGACAGAGAATGTCTTGTTTGCCTGTGTCTGTCATTTAAAAGGAAAAAAAGAAAAACACCTCTGCTGCTGGTTTCTTGCCTTTTTCCTTCCACCTTGTGAAAGAAGTTGTTGGTCTGGGACAGCCTATGCCTTTTTGACAAAATCAAAATTAATTGCTGTTCGTTTCAGCCACACTTCTGGAACAATTCCATACTTGTAGAAACGGAAGGGTAGATTAGGTGCATCCCTAGAGTTCTGCAGTTAAGAGCAAGAGAAACATTACTGTCCTGTAGGCAAAAAGTGTGAAGGGGGTGCCTTCCTCTTCCTCTCCTCCCTTTCCCTCGTTTTCCTTTCCCTGCTTATTTTCTCTGTGAGTATACACCACCAGCAGCTGCCTGAGACCAGATCTTCAAAAGAACAGGGATTCTGAGGAGAAGAAAGAGCCAGAGAAATAGGAGGAATATATTTTCCTTTGATCAGAAGAGAGCATGTCTGACTTAGCAGAAATCCTTCTATGGTCATCAGCAGGTTAATGCAAGAACTAAAGATTTCATGATACTAATAGTTGAAGCAGTGCTGTTACAATCATGTAAAATATATTAATGGGTTTTAAACTATTTTCATCAGGCCAGGACTGTCTGTTTGTGTCCAGTTTTTCAGCAATTTCAGCTGTGGAAGTGAAGGATGCTTCCTTCCCTCTTTAACCATTAATTTTCTATGATCTTGAACTGTGAAAGAAATCTTGTATCTTAAAACCTGGTGTTTCTGCAACAAAAAATCAACAAACCATTAGCTCTGCTACTCAAGTTTTGTATCCCTTACTTGGTAGGTCATTATAATGATGTCAGAGGGTACAAATATGCATGAAGAGAGGCAGAAAAATTCCTGCTTCAGTCCAGAAGGCAATCATGCCATTGTAAAAGGATTAAAGGAGAAGGGACAGAGTGCCCTGAAATGGAGCAGCAGGGTCCAGAGGAATTCCTTGTGCAGCTCTCTGCTGTATAGTGGAAAAAACTTGCATGAAGTAGAGGAATTGCACAAGAAACAAGATTTAAGATCAGCAACGTAATTATATAGGCTTTAGAGTTTGGCATGACTGCTCATGACAATTTGTGGGATGAAGCGCCCAGACCATTTGGATTTGGAAGCATCTAGAAGAATGTTAGTTTGTGTTTGGACACAGCAGAAAGAACTGTCTTGTGGGTACTGTCTTATGCAAAAAGCAGCAGTTTGGCTTCAGTGAGTAAGTACTTGTGATTCCCTCCTTTTTCCCCTTAGGATGCAAAAGGATAGATGATTGTTAGCAGAGAGAATAAGCTACATAGTACTAGAAAGAGTGCACTGAATAAATGAAGGCTGTTCTGGATGCTAAGAAAGCTGTGTAAAAGATGCAATGTTCCTGCTGAAATACAATGTCTCTCTGGGTGAAGCAGGCGGACTAACCAGATGCACTTATCAGACCCTGCTGCCAACAATTTGCTTGTTTTCTTTTCTCTAAGTGCTGAAAGATCTATTTCTTTATGGATAACAGTTCTAGTGACATAAATCCTTTCTTCCTTTTTCTTTTTTCCCCTCCACCCACAGTTCCATTTGGTTTTTAATTCCAGTTGTGTAACATTATTGATCTACAAATCAAACCACAACTTTTTCCTTTCAATAAGTGGATAGGAAATAAATGGAAAGGCCCTGAAAAGACAAATATTTGACAAGACAAACCAATTGGCATTTATACCAGGGAAACTAAGGTTGCACTGGTACCTCATTGTTAATTTCCTCTAGAAATATTTCCAGATTAGACTCCATGCACTCAGAACTGTGGTTGATATGAGGGATGTAACCTCTAATATTAATGTGTTTGTGGTCCTTTTTTTACCATGAACAAGTGATGCTCAAGCAACTTCTGGCTGTGTTTTTTACATTTGGACTGAACTTAAAGAATAACAATATTACAAAGAGATTTTTGTAATACCTCAAAAAGTTAATGCCTTTTCCATTAAAATCCTGATGCACTCAGTAGGAAGAGTAGTGTTATTAACTTGGTTATGTCAGCATGGTGTTACACCTTTCTTAAATGCATCAGGGTGAACACCATGTAGATCTGAGGCATATGCATTCAATTTAGTAGAAGTTTTGTCTCTTTTATACTGCAAACTATATGAAATCACTGTCCTGTGAAGTTCTGCTGCATTCATGTGTTCCTGAGTAGAATTCCAAAACTAGTCTGTCCTTTTTGAAGTAGTACCATGCTCTGCAACACCTAATGAGGAACTTTTTCTAGTTAAGCCATTTTTCAGCTTTTTCTGGAATGACACTAATTTACATCTAGATAAAAAAGTCTCAGAATTTTGATCTATTTAATGTCATGACATTTAAGTAATACTTAAATGATGTTACTTAAATTCATAAGCAAAAAGTACATACACCACTCAACTAGGGAAAATAGGGAATAATCTTTAATGAGCTTTTTGTAAAACTGGCAACTTCAGAGACTAAAAGGAATAACAAATCATCTAAAATAAAAAGTGGTGTTATCTTCTTTAGTATAAGAAACTTTACTTGCCTCTCTCATTTGTCCAGTTTCATAACTGAAACCTTTGTTTAGCTTCTGATTCTTCATCCTAAAGGTCACACTGGGTTCTCACAGATTAAATGTATCCCAAAGTTGCCCAGAGCTGGGCAGCAATAATGGAGATATTGCAAGAAGGGATAAATGTGATCCACTGAGAAGTCAGGATCCACTAAAGTATGAATCCAGTTTCCTGAGCACTGTAGAAATGATAGTGCTGGAATGAGAGGATCTGCTGGGAGCTGCAGGTATTTCTGTCTGCACAACAGGACACCAGCCTTTTGAAATCTATTAGCTGACTTCAGTGGACACTGTCTTCAAACTTCTTTTTGAGCTACATTTTTTTAAATGGGAGGTAATTTCAGTAGACATAATAGCTTCAATCATAAAAGAAAATGTAGTATCACAGTGAGAGTAGACTGAAATCTCCAGGAACCTGAGTTCTCCCAGTAGCAGCTGTGGCCATTGCTGAATCTTTAACTTCTATTTTGTGATTTTTTAAAAAAAAGTTTTTTAGGTAAAATTCCTCTGAAGCAGCAGTTAAAATAATGCAAAATGTCAAATTGAAGTCCAAGTCAATTTGTAACAATTTACTCTGGCAGTACAAGTGTAATTTCATATATAGAACATGATCTGATGATTGGTTCAGCATTTTTCTATCATTCTATAAAAAGTTTTGGAACAGTTACTTGTAACTACAAACATCTGTGTAATTTTCTTCCCTTTTCTGTTGCCTTATTTGATCCACTTTGCACATGCTAGGAAGGGTAACTGTAGATTCTGGATTATAACAGAGGAAAATCGGAGATGGTGAAAAAGCTGAAAATATTCTTGGTCAACATTGAGAGTGTCCAAGTTTTTTTTGTCTTTAAGAAGAATGAGCCCAATTTACAGCTCTTGAGATCTGCAGATATTTTGTGAGATAAATTTGCTGCTATCTGTTGTGCGTAGCAAGTACAAATGTACACTTAGACATTAGATGGGTTGTGAGCATGTTTTTATCTGTAAAAACCCATGATGCTTGATCACACCAAAAAGACTGAATCCTTGGTTTATTACCTTTCTCTTTGAGTGCCAGAGCTATTTTGTTCATCAGTTCTAGGGTGTGGTTGTTACCTGTTCATTTATGTCATGTGTGGGCTTTTCTCTCTGCCATACATTTGCTTTATGACATGGATGAAGGCCACATAATACTTGGGAAAAATGTGTATATTTCAAATTGAAGAGGGATTACTGGCCTACTTGCTAACAGACACCTAGGCATTAGCAGGCAAAACAAGGATACTATTGTTGTTTATTTAAAAAGCTAGAGGACTCCTGGCTTTGAAAGTAGATACAAAACTATAAGTGTAATTTGTTTATTTGTTTGTTTGTTTTCCCCAAGGGTACTTGCTCTTAGAAATTAAGAGTTTTCCCCTACAAAAATAGGATCCTGAGGTTGAAAGAAAGTAGGTAAATATATGGATCTAATGTTAATAAACTGGGCAGTACTCTATTCATGGAAATCTGTTATTTTGTGCTTAGCTCTGGCATCGCTCTTTTGAGTGCCAAAGAGATTCCTGTTTGACCTCTGCCTGTGACCTTCCAGAGCCAGCAGTTATGGACACATGTGGAATAACAGCTGGTGGTGGCTGCAAAATCCAGGTGCAGGTGTCAGAAACACATTTTTCCAGCTGTGCCATCTAGACGTTTTCTTTCTTTGTGTTTTAGCTGTCTTCCCTTCTGATTTTGGTGGACAGGGTAACAGCCCATGGGATGTTTGCTGGGCCAAACCATTTAAGACAGTCCCTTGTCACCCTCGATGCTTTTTTGTGTCAAATGACTTAAGTGAGAGTGATTTAACTCCATTTGTGCTTCCTTGGAAAGAAACAGAACAGTTGGTCTTGAAATTTGGGAAGGCCACTTGGGTATGTTAAATATTACATAGACAAGGTCTGCTCTAGATATTTTTGCTCTGAAGATCATTTCTAGGTCAGAAAGAAAGTTACTATCTTCTTGTCTCAAAGCACTTCACCTAATTGCATTATTTTATCTCTTTATGATTTGATAGTATCTCTGAAGCTTTTCCCAGAGCAGGTGGCAGTGTTTGCTTAGCACCAAGTGTTAGGTCAGAAGAATAAAGGTGTACTGGATTGTTAATGAAAAGTTAAGTAGTATATAAAAGCTTTCTTCTAGTATGATAAAAATAAATGCTCATCAGTTTGTTCATTATTAAAGTTCTTTAAAAAAAAACAAGAGCAAGGTATAGTGAATTTATTGCTTTCTGGTTTTTCCCCTACTATGTTGGGGGATGTAGTTGTAATGTACATAAATTGCTTCAAAATTAATCAGGCTTCTATGACATGGACTTGTAAAATGCCCAGAAATTCGGTGTTATAGTTCAAGTGTATTCTGTCCAGAAAATACATAATTGGGAGGGTTGGACCAATTTGACAAGTCTAAGTGATTGAGCACTTGTCTCAGAGGAGAGCTCTCTTTTAGAGCTCTGGAAAGCTGCCTGTGTAACATGAGTTAACACAAAGTTACCTGTGGCGAGCTGTGCAGACCCAGGCCTGCAGAGGGTCACAGAGAAAAGCAGGGCACGATTCTTCCCAAAAATATTTCTGGGTTTCACATTCTTTGAACCTCAGAGAAAGGAAAACCAATTCTTATAATTTGCTGTGCCTGTGTTTGTGCCAAAGCAGAATGCAATATGGAGATTGTTTACCCAAAGTGATGGAGTTTTGTTTCCTTGGCCTGTCAGGCCCACGGGTGTGTGTGTGTCGGGACTCTCAGGTGACAGTCACGAGATTCTGTGCAGAGTTGAGTGCATGGCAGATTCAGTTTAGATGTAATGTAATATAGTGTAAAACAGGAGAGAATAATGTAGTATAATAAAGGAATTAATTAGCCTCCTGGTAAGATGGGCCTTCTGATAAGATGGAGTCAGATGCGTCATTCTCTCCCCTCGTCGGGCATGCCTGCAAATACTGTACAGGCCCTCGTGGAAACTTTATGCTGCCCTGTAAAAAAAAATACCAAAGCTGGTCATGAGTGGAGCCAGGGTCCTGCTTGGACCCTGCCCCAGGCTCAGGGACAGGAGGGCACAATCTGCCTCTGACAGAGCCATGGACAAAGGCTTTGTGAGCACAGCCCAGCGAGGCTGCCCCAGCCTGACCTGCAGGACACTTCCTCGGGGTGAGGACGAGGTCACTTCATTCTTTTTGTGAGCTCACCAAGCCATTCAATCCACAAGTGGTGCCGGGGGTGCCAATTAGCAGCAGCTGTGCTGGTGGGGCTGGGATGGGGACAGCTGGGAGCTGGACCAGACAGACCTCTCCTGCCTCGTGGAAGCAGAAATTACAGGGGTGCACAGCAACTTCATGCTTTCTGGATGATTAATTTGTTTTTATTTTCTCAATCACCTCATAGTGGTTTGATTGTTTGTTTGTTTCCACTCTGTTCCATTTTCCCTTTCTCTGTTTATTTCCATTCTGTTCTGTTCCTTCCCATGCAGTCCTGGTTGTTCTACTTACTTCATTACAGCGTTCAAGATCATCCTCTCTATCCAGGGCTTGCTCATTACCTAAGAGGATGTGAAAACAGGTTAGACTAAGGAAGAAATTGGTAATCCTGTGCTAAATGCTAAAGACAGGATGAACCTAGAATAAACTTCTGTGGGCAGTTTGAGATTTTATTGACCCAACACTAATCAGAAGCAAAATACTTAATTTTCCTATGGTGTACACCTTAATTAAAAAGAAAATTAAATTATTTCAACCACTAACCAAATAAAGCAGAAAAACAAACACTTTATAATATAACTACTCAAAAGCCACACTTTTACTGAACCACAGTAAAGCTTGAGGAAATACTTAAAAACTTTTGAGCATATTTTGTGAAGTGTGAGCTTAGCCAATAATTGGGTTCAAATCCTATTGACAGCATGAGAGCACAGTTAAAATATCTAGAATCATCTTCATGCTCAAAAGAGAGGGCAAAGTCTGTCAGCTGAGTTACTGTCCGATCCTTAGACAAAGTCTGTCTGGGTCATGTTTTATGAAGCTTCTGTGGACAGGCTTCTTTTACTGTCTCCCTTCTCTAAACTGGAATTATTTTATCATTTCCTGTGCAAAAAACTGGAAAGTCTGATGCATAACAAGGTGCCTGAGTCCTAATGACTATGATTTTTCCTGAAACCTTTGCATTTCAGATTTCAAAAGATTTTTTAAAAAATCTTTGAGGCACAGTGAAGGTGTTTCTTTTTCAAAAGGAGCCTTGACTGAAGGAAAAAGAACACCATCTCAAACCTGTTTTCTCAAATAATGAATAAAGGGAACTGGATCATGACACTTGTTTTAGTCTCTACAGCAACATAGCTTAAGTGAAACCTTGAAGTGCTTCCTTCTGGAACTTGGCAACCACATATACAAAAAAAAAGGTAATAAGTAAAAACTACATATTACCTCATCTGTAGGAAAACCTATAAAGTGTAGCAGCTCCTATATGTAGCTCTGATGCCAAAGAACACATTTCAGACTTCATCTTCTGTACGAGTAAGATTTGCAAAGAGTTTACTGGTGTTCAGTGAAATACTGCTTGACTGGATTCAACTCAGCCCTACTGAAATATAATGCTGTGAGGCTGCCCAGTGTGCTGGTTTTCACTGCTTCAGTTTTGTACAGTGTGTCTTTAGCTGGAAAAAAATATATGTCATTGAACACTTTTTACAGGTACATTCACTAACTTTTGTAGTGCAGAGAACAGCTCTGCCATGGAAACAAGTCTTGCATAAGTAGGAATGACGGCAAGAAAAAATGACCTTTTCATGTCTGCTTCAGCCTTCCTGTGTTTGGCACTCAAAGGGAAGACCCCGAGAAGGACATGATATCATCCAGAAATCCCTTTCTGTGTATCTGCTTGTATATGTCCCTGTCTATAGACAGGGACATTAAGAAATTAGAATTTACATCCATAATCCGAGCCAAAGGAGACTTACATGCTTCAGATCCTCACTCATCACCTCATTTGTCTCTTGTTTGAAGCCATTGGCCCAAGTTCTGTATGGTTTTATGGTTGGACCTTGAAAGACATGAGCAAGTTTTTCAACATGCCAAGTCTCCCAATAAAAATAAAATTAAAAAAAAAAAAAAAAAAAGAAGAAGAAGCCTGTTGTCTAGGAGCTTGGAGCTTGAAGGCAATAAAGGCCTGGCTCCTCATTGTCACCTTGCTGGTGGAGATGAAGTTCATTTCCATTTAGAAATACTGCCTATGTCAATTCACATACTCATATTGTCTGCTTTAGCTAGAGAGGGTTAAAAAATGCCTTCCATTTTTTTATGATGTGGGCCACTATCAGGCTTCTGCATTTAAAATGAACACTGAAATGATATTGCTTGGGGTTTTTTTGAAGACTTTTTGTGGAATAGCAACAGTGTCTAACCAGTGTTCACGTGACTGTTTTAAGTAAGGGAAGAAAGTTAAATCTGTTTCAGTTGTATATTTGGTAAAGAAGTCTGCAGGTGCATTTCACAGGGAAAAGTTGTATATCTGTAAATTAAAGAATGCTGAAAACCACTGCATGAGGATAGTGCACTTACTTTTTCATTGTGTTCTGCATCCAAGACAGAGACTGTAGCAAAGAAAGGACAGAAAAAAATGCTTGCAGCAATACAACTTTTGAAAGTGTGGCTTTTGAGTAGTTATGTTATAAAGTGTTTGGTTTTCTGCTTTATTTGGTTAGTGGTTGAAGTAATTTAATTTTCTTTTTAATTAAGGCATATACTGTAGGAAAATTAAGTATTTTGCTTATTATGAGTGTTGGCTTAATACAATCTCAAATTGCCCACAGAAGTTTATTCTAGGTTCATCCAGTCTTTAGCATTCTTCTTGGTACAGTGTGGTGATTAATACCTGATATAATGGGGAGTATTTTGTCCTGTAGAAAGCTGCTTTGGAGAATCTGATTGAAAATAAAAATTACATGAAGTTGACTAAGCAGGGGTTATTAAAAGTTTTGCTTATATAATGTGGTTAGTTAAATGATGTGAAAATTAATACCTTTCTGTTCAGTGATGCTGTGTCTCTCTCTTGGTACTGATAAGAAATAAAGTCATCTGAAAAATTAACAAATGCATGTTAAAATTTGATCCAATAAGATTCATGGAAACTGAAACAAATTAGTAAATCTGAGGAAGTGCAACATTGGTTTTAAACATAGTCTGGTTTAGGAATGAGGGGCACAAACCTGTTAGATAGTTACTCTCAATTACCTTTGACCTCTAGGTAGTTGAGGAACTGGCATATCAGCAGCTAAGGGAAAATTTTGGATTCAAAATAAGCTCTTTTGTACAGCTGACGACACCTAAAAGTCTGTTGATGTAGATGTTATTCCATTATTTAGATAAACAGATCCAAAGGCTGTGGTGTGAGCAGAAGTGTGAAAGGTGGAATTGGTGAGGTCCTTCTGCAGGCAGCAGTGTCTGCATCATTGGCTGGCAATAGAGGATTGGGCATTTGTATAAATGTACACACAGGAAAATAAGACTGTTAAAATAAGAAAATAAGGAAAATAAGACTGAAACTCACATATATTTCACCATATGACTTGCTGTGTCTAATCCTGGTAGGAGATTGTATATTCTTGGGAAGGAAATAAGGCAGGCAGAACAGGCTCAGGTGTGTTTGTTAGTACATCTGTCTGCAGCAAAATCCCATTGTGGGAAGGGCTAGACCAGTGTACATGGATAAAGTGAACAACAACAACAATAATAATAATGAAATTTATTTTAGAGTGGGGTGGTCCCTTCAGCTCATGCATTAGTGCTGGTGCTTCACAAGAGTAGTAATTTATTGATGCAGATGGCTATGTAAAGTGCATGCAATTTGTGAGGGGGCTTGACCCTTGACTGATGGGCCATATGTTGCAAAGCCCCAGAGGCATCATTTGACTGAGTTCTTTTCCTCTCTCTGTCTCTACACCTCTGGTCCTTGTTCAATCACCACATATTGAACTATAGACTTCCCAACTCCCCCAATAAATCTCCAACTAATGGCTCACGAAGGCCATAACTTAACCCTTTGCATACAAAGGAGCACATCATTTTACATTGGGATTTTCACACTCATTGAAATAAGTAGTTCATGACCTAGCCTAGTTGCCAAGGACCAGGATGTCACAAAACAGGACCACCTGCAGGCTTGTCATTGTGTTCAGAAACCAAATTCACTTGGAGCATTCTCTAATGTGTGTGACGTTATTAAAGGCTGTGCTCTAAATGCACATGTGAGTTGTAAAAATTACTGCTGTATTTCTCAAATACCATAAGTGAAACCCAGTAAAGTACCTCATGTACTTTACAATGTCTTATCTTGGCTGCTACTCTTGTTGTATTCTAACAGGGTTTACACCAAGTTTTCCATGACCTAGGCATGTCTTCAGTTGCACAGAGGTTTGGCAGACAGTTATCCCCGTTGACAATCTCTCCATAATCTTGTAAAATGGAGCAAGAGTTTTCTCTCACAGAAACCCTTGTATGTATTCATTAATGTATTCATGTGCAGTAGAATTACAACTGCAATTAATTTTATGCACTCTCCTTAAAGTGTGCAGTGCTGCAAGTTGCTCCTCAGCTCGGCTGGCAGGACAATCTGCAGTAGGAGCTGCATTAGCAAAGTTGCCCTGTAAGACTGTCACTTATTGCCATTAAACTGTTTTTATATAAGAAGCTGAACAAGCTACACAAAGCAAAAAACAGTGATAAAGTCTCTGTGAGACAAGTAGTTATACAGCTCTTTTAAATATTACCCCCAAACACTTGGTAATGTAGGTACAGGTATTCAGCTTTAAAAGGCTGACTTGAAATTGGAAAGGCTGAAATTTTTCATGAGATTAAAAAAATCTGAGGAAGAAAACAATTCTAGGGAAGTAATGACTATTTCTCTTTCTCCACAAAGTGGTGTGAAGTGGTGGTTTAGTTGGGAAAATGTTTTAGCCTTGGCTACACAATTGTGACTTTTCTAGAGAGAGCTGGGACATTTTACACTATTTTTAGAAATTTCTCTTACTGTGGTGTAGCTTGGTATAGTAGTTTAGTGCAAGAAACTTTTAATGATTGTCCTGAGTTTATTCTGGCAAAACTTACTGGTGATGGGATTTTGTGTGAATAAAAAGTGTGACAGCACTCAGTTTTTATATATACTTATATACGTTTGATACTTAGAAAATGTATAAAAACTGGAGTTCATTGTTCTGTAGTTTGAAGTCTGTGCATAGGTGATGCCTTTGTTTTGTGGGTATTATCCGGAGGGAGAAAATGGAAAAAAATACCAGAGCAATTTGGAGTTCTTCAGTGAATCTGAGCTAGTTATTATGGCATGAAAAAAGGGAGCTCATGGCAAGCTGATGCAAATGAACAAATTCATAACTTGCTCTCTTAGAACTGCTTCCTTAGCAGCTTGTGCTGTGATGCAGTCAGGGAGGGAGGTGATTTCAGCACAAATCATGCGCATTAATCACGCACATTGTTGTGTTCAGGCACGTGTATTAAGGCCCCTGGGCTTGCCAGTTTTATTCATATGGATCCTATTTCTGTGCTGTAGCCTCTGCACCATCATTTTGTTACAAGTCTTCAGGCTTGAAGTATTCCATGTAACCAGGAGCCAGTGATAAGCATTCCCTCCTGAGGTTATTATTTCACAATTAAAGTGATGATATTGGAAACATTGATGGCAGTGGGATTTACAAGGGCAGAGGTCTTTACCATTGCCTAGAATACCAGAAGCAATTGAAAACCTCATTTTTTAAAATTTCCTGCATGCATTATTCCCCATGTAAGGCTGTATATGGGTTTCAGTATATGTTCTGAATGACTTGGGCCATCCTATAATTTAATGTGTATTTTATTGAGCTTTGATCAGAATTTCATCTGCGTTTTAGCACCATTATCCCAGGTGTGATTCCATATTATACCCAGTTCTGTTTCTGTAGTGACCATTAAGGTTCAGATTGAGTGGGCTTTTTCCCCCTAAGTGTCCCCACTCAAGTCAGGCAGACCCCATTCAAAAAAAGAAAAGCAGAACAATATAAAGAAATTATTGAATGTTTTACAGCTAAAAAAACTGACAAAACTGCAGGGAAGTGTTCTGGTATCATGCAGATTGATCGTCTATCATATTACAGCAGTATTTCTGAAAAATGTGAGTGTCAACAAAAGTCTGGAACTGGCTGATGTGAAATATTAGGAGGTAGAGAAAGACATTTGTTCCCACTGATCATAAAAGAAGCTGTAGAAAGCTGCCTGGAAGAAATTGTGTTAGTGAGCAGGCACACTGCTGAAAGCCATTACCCTGGTGGGTTCCAGGTGTCAGTTTGGATATTATCACTGCCATGCTGCACGCAGTGAAATGCGCTGTCCTTGATGAGTTTGGGGTTTTGAAAGGCACTAACAGATTATCTCTCCTGTCAACCACACTTCTAGCAACTGCTCAATTTTCTCAGCTTTGGCCTGGCCATTAGAAATAATGGTTGAAAATAACAATTTTTAATTTCTTTTTTTAAAAATTTTATTTTTACAAGCTTTATGTAAACTAGATATGTTTATTGCATACTCTTCCCAGGTGAATATAAATTAAGGGAACAGAAAAGGTGAAGCAAATTCCAGTTCAAGGGGGTGCAGTTTTCAGTAGCTTCTGCCCAGCTTTTCCAGCTTGAGTGTTGGATGCAGCATTTGAATTGTTAAACACCAATCATTTGGACCACTGCCTGGAATTGTGCCACTTGTACTGATCTGTGGAGGAAAAAAAAAAGGAAAAAAACAAAGTAGTTTGTGCCATAGTGGGCCCTGGAAATTTTGAATTATCTTCATATTTTTACCCCAATATACAGTATAATCCTGAGCAATTTGTTGTTCTTGGGAATGCCTCAGTTTTTAATGTTTTATCAGTTTTTACTACCTTGATTGGTGAAGTTTGATGTCTGCCTCTCATCTCCTAAGCACACATACAAATGAAGAAAAAATCCCCACAGAATTCTGACACAGCAAAGTGTAGATTGAGAAATCAGGTTTATTGCTAGGAACATCTTGAAATACAGTCTGATAGAAGTTGCCTGATATAACAAAGCTTCACTTAAGAGTTTTATGCTTTCCTGGTGTTTATTTGTCTTTGGAGAAGGTAAAGGAGAATATGTCAAGCTGCTCTATCCTGCAGCTTAAACCACTTTTAAAATCAGATCAGCTGAATAATTGGAAAAAAAAAACAGATAAGGGGATTTTCAGTTATGCGGTTTTAGATTTAGAGTTACTTCATTGATGCCATCATCAGTGTCTAAATCATACTGTCTAAAGCTGATGTAGCCATCATCAAATTTTATGAGTTTTAAGGGAAAGGGACTATGTGAACAGATTTTGGAGCTGTAGAAGACAGATCATAAAATCTAAAGCTGCCCAGACCCTTTTGTTTTAAGGGGCTTTTTTAGTCAGAGTAGAAATCTACTGTACAAAAACGTGGCTTTTAGTAAAACTGGTAAACTAGGAAGAGTAAAAAGATCTCAGTCTTGCAGAACTATGATTTATTTTTGTTGTTCTTCATTTCTGATTATAGTTCATTCATGGTAAGCTTTTATCTTGAAGACAGAGTAATTGAATTGGTGTTGAAGAGAAAGTTGACACACATAAATAACAAAAAAGGACAGCTTAGGTCTCTATATATTTCAGATGCATTTTCATTGTGGCCGAAGGCTCTAAAGACACTAATAGTAAATTTCAGCTACTTCCTTCCAGATTAATTTATTATACCATAATCTTTGTTTATGATACAGGCAGAATAGCTAAGTAATACCAAATAAATCAGAGTATTTTACCATTATAACATGAAGCACTTTATGGTATTGTATTTTCTCTCCCTCCATGAAATTTAGTACACAATTTAGTACACTTGAGATACACATAATGAAAATAAGACTTCTTTGTTGGTAAAGCAAGCTAGGAAAAAACAAGTATTTACTTCCTTTACTGGGAGATGGTGAGGATTGTTTGGGGTTATTCTAACTGCAGTAATGATACCCCATGGTTTCTTCCTGAAAAGACATCTTCACATTTATGGACAAATTACCATGGCCATCACCTGTGCTGTATTTGCTGACTCATGAGCTATTAATGCACTTAATGGGGTGACACTAATATGGCCGCTGCTAGGGCACTAGGGGTGATTGTGTTAATACTTTAGTATTTAAGCTTTATTTTAATTCAGTGCACACAGCCTGATCCCCCTTGCCATTTATTTCAGGAAGAATGACTGAGACCCATCATCATCTTTGATTTCAGAGTCCCCTTTTTTTGCTGATTAGAGCAGAGATTCTCAGTGGAATAGAGGAAGCTCAGGGGGACTGAGCAGGTTCTGCAAAGTTGTTATTTGTTGCTGCATGTACTTTAACTTGTGCTACAACTCACTTTGGTTAAAATACTGATAGCACATAAACCACCTACTGCTGTCCTCATCAATGCTGTGATGCTTGTGACAGTGTAAATATGGAGAAGTTTGTTTTCCTTCATGATGAAATCACTTCCCAGTATATTTTTCTTGGGTGAAATATAAAAAGAAGAGTCCTGTGTGTATTTGTTTGTGTATTAGTTTCAAAACAGAGCCTAATCCCTAGACAGAAATTAATGTGTCAGGCATTACCCAGAAGAGTATTTATAAGAAGCAGCTGAAGAACTAAGGGAACAGCAGAGTTGTGTAAAGCAAACAAAGGAACACTCTGTGATTAAATCACTGCTTGATTTAGGCTACTCTTAGACAGTTTGTTCACCCCAGCAATCCACTCATTATCTTCCCGTTTTTATTTGTATGATTTTAGTGTTCCCGTGAAAATCTGATGGCTTTAGAAAATATTGGATACCAATACAATGGGAAAGCAGAGTAGCAAATTCATTATCTGTATGTCAAAACCTGTTCCATGGATGTGTGTGGTTTCTATATCAAGTAGCAGAAACTCAGGAATATAGGATAATATTAGAGCAAAAATGTGGTTTTCCCCATTACTTTCCCAGTACATTTTTCTCATTGATTCTTCATACAATGAATATATTCATGCAATCTTCTACCTTGGTTTGGGGGGCACCTGTTTTACCTTCTGAATGCCTTTATTAGCTAATGTAATGCAGTGCTACAATCTTATTTTCTATGACCTTTCTAAGCATGTAATTCTGGGCTTTAGTTTTTTTTGGTTTTTTTTTTTTTTCTTTTCCTCCTCATTTGATGAACTCATACATTCCCCAGCAGATAGCATAAGGGAGCATTTAATTTTTAGCATTTTTGGATTAATTACAGCACTGATACAGAAGAAGGAGTAGGTAGCTATGATTTCATTCTGAATGAAAACATTCCATTTCTGCAAACTGTTCTGCATTATCAAGTTAGGCTATAATATAAATACTTTTAAATAAGTTCTGAGGATGGGGGAAGAGATAGAAAGAACAACTGATGATAAGAGATGTGTTTTTGCCTCCTCCAGATTATTATGAATTTTTCTTCAGAGGATTAAATAATTATTGGGTTACAATGACAAAGAGGAAGAGGCATTGTCTTTGCTAATGTGTAGAAATGATGAAAGGAAAAGCAGGAAACCAGCTTAGGGTTTCTGTTGGGTTGGTATCCAGATGATCTGAGCTTTGGGAAAAGACATGAAGATTTCAGTTGTGGTTCTGCAATTATTTTTATTGTGCTGTCTTTTCAAGACCTCGAAGGAATGACCTATAAAATGATTAGAAAATCATAGCTAGAGGCAGCAGACAACCTCACAATAAAATGAAACAGAACATTCCCTTGCTGTTGTTTCTTGCCTTATGACTTGGCTGATAGAAGATGGGGCCATTCTGGATATTTTGCTTTAAGTGGCCTTGAGGAAGCTGTGAAAGTTGTGCTCTAAGGTGCTGACATGATACTGAGTTTGTGTGTGGAACAAACAAGAGAGTGCACATCCAGATTTGTTAGAAATTCTATTTGCCATATAGATAAACTGAGGCACAGACCAATTCACCTGCCAGTTTTCAGATAGGGAAAAAAGGCTTCATATAAGAATTAAGAGTGTGGAATCTCTACCCTCAGCTTCTCTGTGTAAGCAGTTGATAGGCCATGTTTACTGAAAGATTAAAAATTTATAATTCCCTGCATTAAGAATGGCTGTGTATAGCTATGTGATTCAGATAAGTTGTTTCTTTGTTGACAATTTGCTTGCTGCCCTTAAAATAATCCTTTTTAATTTACCAAACAAAACAACTTTCAGGATACTCAGTCATCAGTTTCCAAGTCTGTTTGCTTACCTAAGCACATATCTATAACCATTTTGTTTTGGTATTAAGTTGGAAATCTCAAAAGAATAAACTTCTCTGTGGGTATTTCTGATTTAATTTACATTCAAAATGAGCTGACTATTGTGTTGCATAGAATTGCTGTTTTCTCCATGTCTGGATTTTATGTGGAAATTGTGAGGTTAAAACAGAATTTTGTAATTACCATGCTAGTGTAGCCCTAAAAGTAAAGCTTTCATTTCTGCTGAGGATATTTATTTCTAAATAGGCTCTGGAGAGAGAATTCTGTTTTATTTTTGTGGTGCTGCAAAAAAAAAAAAAGGATTATTTGCATTTAGGATAATCCACAGTATTTTTGCATTGATGCTAATGAAGTACAAAGGCTTTTACTAACTACGGGATTACCAGTGAAAGCCAGAAGTTTGCCTTTCTCAATAGAATCCCAAAAGTTGCCTTGCAAAGGATGTTCTTCAGAAAGCAACCCCTGCCAAATTGCATCTCAACTCTCAGCAGTGTGTCTCAAGTTTTGTTTGTGGTTTGGGAAGTGCTCCCTCCATGTTAAACTCAAGTTTCCCTGTGCTATTCATGTTTAAAGCACCTGACTGCCCCTTAACATTTAAGACTTTATACTTCACAATTAACCAGAAGTGTAAATTATATATAAATTTTCTCTTCTTATTAATCTAATTAATCTTTAGTGAACAAAGAAAGCAAAGGGACTAAGTCTGAAATTGTACTGAACTGGGGGAAATGAGATACACTTTAGCAGCTCAGAAGAAAGCTAAAACAGCTTGATGGAGGAAAAAGCAGCCACTTTGGATGGTGGTTCAGCTGAGAAAGCAGAATCAGAAAATGACAATTGATTCACTAACTATCACAGCATCAGTCCATTCAGGAGGCTTGTGGAGATCCCATTGCGGGCCTGGATCAAAGGAGCTAAATTAAAGTAGGCTTCCTGGAAAGGGCTGAAAGAGAAAAGTAGCATTAGGGAAAGCAGGAGGGCATCTGTGTCTAAGAGGAGCATTGATTTTGAATTTTTCATCAGTCACGTGAATTTAAAATCAAATAACACACCTATTGTGGCTTTGTAGTTCTGCATATTCCTTTATGACTCTCTTTCCAAATTGCAACATTCTCTTGCTGAATGTGCTCTTTAATGACAGGTTTCTAATGCTATGCACCCAATTTATCATTTCTTCTCTGAAAATTGTAAGTACTTCCTTATTCTAAATAAAGCCATGTACAGTGGTTGCTCTTCAGTAACAAAACCACCAATTACATCAAATATATCATATGCTATCCTAAAGAAAAGGGAAATATCATGGTATCATGAATATCAATTATGTCCTAACATGTGGTAAATGGCAAAATTTTAATGGGAGTCACATTATGCCTTAATGTGAGCCAATTTTACAGTGCATATAACTGTAAAATCTTTTACCTCTTTCCAAATAAATTGTCTCTTCTGTTTCATGAGTACCAGTGTGATAATAGCTCTTGCAGTGAAGATGGCAAAAGTGCAATTTTGCATTGAATAAATGCATGTCTTAGGATTCTTTGGGAAAGTTACATTTTATATTTTCCCCCGAAATTATTTTATTTTTTTGCCTGTAATGTACTTTATTTTAGAGACAGTAATTTCAGACCAGCTGTGTGGATTTTCCCAGACTTCAGCATATGCATATTAGAAAGTCTTTATAATGAAGAGATAAAAATGTTTTTATGCTAAGCTAGGCAGAACTGTGTAAACTGTTGAACTTGAGCTATACAGTCATTCTGTGAAAAATGAAAATTTATTAAGACTAAATAGTTCTCTTGCTCACCTTTTTCAGTTTAACTGTGTGTGTTTGTGATGGAGCATACTCTTTTTGGTCTTCTAGAAAGAAGCACAACTTTTTTGGGTTTATTGCGATTTTTTAGGGGGATTTGTGCAGACTGCCAGTCTTTAGTTACTGAAGAAATGTGTAAAAATCAGCCAAAGAGGAGAGAAGCATCATGTCTTTCTGTAACTATTAGAAACTTTTGTAGTGATTTGTGGTTGACACTCTTGCTTTTGTCCCTTTAAGAAATTGATCAGTGTTAGTGGTAGGTAGAGAAACTAATGAAATAAAGTTGCTGTGTTCAGTTTGAAAGGGACTGTCACTGCCATAGGAAATCTATAGCTTGATGCACAGAAACTCGAGATCTTTCTCCATCTCTAATATAATTGATCAGGTGTAACCCATTAATAAATTCAGAGTTCTTCTGAGCAAAGGCCTTGTGTATTGCAAAGAACTTAGATTATACCAAAGTATAATTAAAATGAAAAAAGGTAAAACATAGATTTCATACACTTTTGGCATCTTGTCAAGTATTTTGTTCTCAAAGAGAAAGGAAGTTTGGGGGTTTTTTTTAATATTTTTTCTTCTATTTCTTGCTGGTACCAAACAAATTTGCTAGTTCTGTGCAGGTCTAATAATTCTATCCTCATTTTTTATTGTTTGGAGAGTATATGTAAAGAGACCAAAGATCAAACCACAGATTTTGCATGTGTGTGGGTGAACTTGTAATGTAGGGCATTTCCATTTTCACTTTGAAGAAATGGAAGTTTACTGCCTCTTCCTGTTTTAATATTTGGAGAAAATATTAATCTAAAATGTTACAAAAAGTGTTTTAATTTAATTTAAAAAAAAGCCCCATCATTGGTGGTCATAATGTTGCAAGAATTAATTTGATCCCGTTTGCAGGTACTGGAACAGATTTCCCAGAGAAGCTGTGGATGCTCCATCCATGGCAAAGTTCAAGGCCAGGCTGGATGCTGATATGAGTAACCTGGGATAGTGGGAAGTGTTCTTGCTTATGGCAGGGGGTGGAATTATGATTTTTAAGGTTCTTTCCAACCCAAACCATTCTGTTATTCCGTGTTTGTTTGGTAGAGCCATTCTTGTGCATACTTGCTTCTCATAGTGCCTCATAGAATATGCAATGCTCAGTAAAGAAAAACGTGGGGAGCTGAATAAGCTAAAACATAAAATAAAGCTCTGTAATGGAAAAAAAAAAAGTATAGAAAAAAGAATAATAAACCCATGCTCAGAACAAGCTGATAAGAATGAAGTTAAATCCTTAGGGAGTACTTGGAGAACTACCAAAAGGCTTCAGAGATACACTGATTTTGATTAGCACTCTGGTGGAAATATCCAAAATTGGTGTCAGCGGAGTTGTGTGATGGGCTACCAGAAGCAGTTGTGGTGTGCAGATGTGTTATGACAGAATTTCTTGCAGTAGTAGCAATCAGCTCTGCACTCCTTGGAGGCTGTACTGCTGCTGATTTGGAAACTTGCTCTATCATTCTGGGCCTGCCTGAAATCACAGGGGTCAGGATTCTTCAGGAGAGTAACCTCGAGGACGGCTGAAGAAAAAAAGGCATTGAAAAGTAAAAAAATCTCTTTCAGTAGAGTGGGACTTTGCTGAACTGTAACACAAACCAAAGGATGAAATCGGAAGTTTAAAATACAATAATATTGGATTTGGAAAGGAGACAATGCTCAATCAGGAAGCAGCACAACCAGCTAATTGGTGTGTACTAAATGTACTTAAGCATTTCATATTTGTGGTTACAAAACACACAGTATCTTCTTTTATCACAAGAAAAATAATTCTCCTTTTAAAAGGTAATACAGAATCCTCTGCCAGAAGAATACAAGAAATATTTAGGGGGAAAAAAGGAAGAAAAATAGTTGGATAAGTCAGATTAAGAACGCCAAAAGATTCATTGCCTGTGAAAAGAAAATTGTGTTTTATTGTTAGTAGTATTATGAAGCATCTGAAATGAGTGTATCTGTACAGTGTTTCATTCCTGAACTTGTTTTCTTTCCTTTTTTCCCCCTCATTCTACCTGTGACAAATAATCACACTGGTGGTGTGGTCTTGGTTTGTTTGCTTTGCACTTGGTCTTGTTTTCTTTACTTTACATTCAATTTTTTCTTCATTATCATCTAGTCTGAATAAAAAAATTGAAGTTCAAACAGGATATGCATGATTAAGTGTAAGTTTATAAACCAGATAATTAATATGCACAATCACTGTAATTAACAAGTTCCAACATTTAATGCATCATAGTCTTGTAATAACATATGATATGTGCAAAGCATGTGGCTGTGTTCTCTTGTTGAACCATAACGTATATGCCCAAATTTCCTGTAAATCAAGATGCACTGTGATTAAATTACTTAACTTATTCTTAATCCAATAACTCAGACACTGACAAAATTGGTACCTCATTCTTGACTAAGTGGTAAATCAGATTCCACAAGCATGAGAAAGAGATTGCTATGGTTATGCAAAAAATTATTACTGGGATTCAGTTTTGTAAATTCAATTTTCTTTGGATAAGGACAGGTTTTCAAACTGCAAAATTTCACTGCCTTTGGCACCTTTTTCTTTTTTGGTTGTAGGCTTTGAGTCTGCTAAAAGGTCACTGTTGTGTTGTGGAGAAGGACTGTAGAATGTAAAGAGTATATATTCAATCCAGCTGCCTAAAACTTCCTTGAGTGCCTATAAATTTCACTAAATTCCACTTGTGGTTCAGTATCAGTGTAGAAGTACTGCCCTGTAAACCCTGACCCACATTTGGGAATACCTTTGCTGATTTCAGTGCCCTGCATTTGTCAGTTTTGTTTTTCTGATTTGGTTCAAGGATGGGTTTAGACCTTGCACTTTTGTTCACAGAGGTCCTCTTTTGTATCCAGTCATAGCTGAAAAAAACACTTGAGGTTAGGGAAACCACTAGAACCAAAAGACTAAAGCAGTGAAAAAAAATTTTAAAATTTAAAATGTGCTGGCACTGTGAGGCAACCATGAACAGCAGGTTTATTCTTTGTAATTTAGACACTTAAAGTCCATCTGTCTAGAGTTTGGATTGCACAACTGTCACACTAAAGGGCATTTTCCCATTTGCTGCTTTGCTCCAGGCCACCCAGGGATTTCCAGTTATTTTAAAAGAGGAGTTACTGTGGAATTGACAGGGGGAGGAATGCAGGGATGCTATTCTTTTCAAACCTCCCCTCCCCACCACCAAATCAAAGACAATAGTTTTACTGTGGACTACTCATTGAATTGTCTTAAATGTGCACAGAAGCAGTCAGAAACTTCTAAAACCTTTCAGTTATTCATGGCCTCTCCTATGAGTTATAAATTTTACTTTTGATTGTGATAAGATGCTCTAGCATATATTTAAAACCCCCAAACCTGCTGGTCAATTAATGTCAGGATTAGGGGAATCACTCAATATATGTGCAGCTACAAAGGCTTCACAGTTTTTGGGATGCTATCTTCTAGGAACATCCCTGTGACAGAGCTCTGAACTTGGTCTTGAAGAAATATGTGTCATTTGAGCTGCTGGAGAATCCTTATTAGCTGCATAAAGCCTGCAAGAAAGAGTTAGGTCTAATTCCAGCTGAGAGAGGAGTCAACCACACATCCAGTAGCTTATTATAGAACAGTGTGAAACGTAAGGGTACATTCAGGAAATCACCAAATTTTGTAATGTGTCTGTTATGTGGTAAGAGTAATGTTTTGGGGTTTTTTGTTTGTTTGTTTTTTGTTGTTTTATTTTTTATTGTTTATTCAGTTTTTATTTCTGGGGTAAAGCAGCATCTACTTTTTTTTTTATAAGTTTTTGAACTGTCATCCTGACCATTCTAAGATGTAGTTGGATTGCATTCAGCAGCTTTGTATTAAAACACTTAATGCATGTATTTATTGAAAGAAATATGAAAATATCTGTGAATACGGTTTGGATGGAAAATTCAAGACGCTAACCCTTTTTAACCATTCAAAAGCGTGTGAAAGAGCAAGAGAGATTTAAGAACTTCATTAATTGCTGTAGCATGACGTTACAAGCCACCTGCACTTCAAAGAATTTACAGTGAAGCAGATGGATTGATGAATATGCCATTAAAGATTTGAGAATGTTTGTTTTAAAAATAAACTGCTTTCTAACTCATTGACAGTCAAAGCACACAATTTACAAAAATGTCACTGCTCTTTTTTTCTTGTATCCTGCATTTTGAAAGCATATCTTCGTCTTTGGGAGTGGGGTGAAGAGATCATGTGTTTCCATGTGGAATAGATTTGAAATTATCTTTGTATCATAAGATTTATATCTCGTGTGTAATGCATGTCTAATAACTGAGGGCAGGTCAGTGGTTTTTAATTTGGTGTGGGTCCAGGGCTCGTAGAGGTGCAGAATTATTCCTCTTGAGTAAACTGGCTAGGAGACAACAGGATACAGTATGAGCATAGGTAACAAAATAGTGTACGCTGACAGTTTTACAAGAACCTTTGTTTGCATTCTCTTTTTAACAGAAAGGGTGCTAATCTCTGCCTCAATGAGTGGCTTTGTGATTACTAAAGTCTTGCTCATCAAAGGACCCAGGAAACAGGAGTCTTGGACCAAAGTAAATGAACTGCAGAATTATGGTTGGCATCCTCAGTCCAATCATTCCAATAGCAAAAGTGTTACTATTTGTGCCTGGTGGGTAGATGTCATTGTTCAGAACTGAATATCAGATATCAAGGACAAAGCAAAGGAAAAATAGTAAAATGTTCGCCCTCTTTTGAGTGAGTGCTGGCATTGCTACATGTTCTGTTTCTTGACTCATCAAAACTTCTTTCCATGGCTAATATCAGAAACTTGCTATTAAGTTACTTTTGGAGCCACTCGTAGTTTGAATTTCACTTTCATCATCTGCATTTCCTAAAACCATTAGAAATAGCAAAACTTCTAATTTTTAAATCTATTTTGGTATCAATTTATACTTCTTGTTCGATGAGCTCTTTTGAGGGAAAAACTGAAATGCACATTCTCAATTTAAAAAAAAAATCTAATTCTGCAGCCTGATTAGATGTTGATTGCTTCACAAAGTTACCTTTCCTTGCAGAGGGAGAGTGATTGAATATCTCCACTTCAGTTAAAAGAAAGCAGATGTAAGTTTATTTCTTCAAATATCTGAATGTGAAAATTAGTAAAAATTATCCAAATCTATTAGAAATAATAAAATGTTGAAAAGGCAATTAGGGAAACCTAATGAAACCTTTATTATATAGTATAATATTTTCTGTGAGCTGCTTGGAACATTTGAAAATTGATATCAAGGGAAGAAAAAGCAGTGGAGAAGGCACATAAAAGAGCCAGCACTTAAATTTAAATCTTTATTAATATTTATTGTAAGATGCTTTAGGAACATCAATCAGTCTTCCTTTTTTTTTTTTTTTTTTTTTTTTTTTTTTGTGCAATCAGGTAGTGGTATTCTCATCTAGATCTCCACTTTGGGAGAGAACATTCAGATGTAAAAGGATTGATGTGTCTGCGGATAACAGGGCAATTTAGTCTACAGGCTGAGTCACTTACTTGCTTTAGGAAGAAAGAGAAAAATGAAAGACAAAGATTCAAAGATGAGGAAAATGGAAATACAGCCGTGTTGTGTCAGATTTGAGTTATCCAAAGTTTTAAATGTATGATTTCACTGTGTCCTTCCAAGTGGTTTCATTTGACCTTCGTACATGGAACACTAAGCATAATAGACTAAATATTTACTGAAGTCTTCAGTGATGAGTATTTGAACAATGCTGCCTTTTTTTTTTCTTTCAATACCAAAGAAGAAGAAATAGTATGACAAGTACTGGTAGTGTGTATAAAAACCAGTGTAGGAAATGCCAGTGAAAACATCCTTTTTTTGTTTGTTTGAGACTTATTCCTTGTTTTGCATTTTATGGCTCTGTTTGGGTGGTGAGAGAGGAAAATGAAATAAGGAATAAAAACATAATAGCTTAAAGAGACCTTTAAAAACAGAAATAAAGCAAGTTAGTTTCATTAGGTTAACATTTGCACCCTCACTGGAAAAGAAAATGAAGCATCTAGAAATGAAAAAGGCAGGAAACCATTTCTTACATGAAATACAGAACTGTTTGTTTGTAGGACATCACTGTCCAGAGCAATCCCTCTCCTTGAGAGCCTTGTGGGACTGTTGGATTGTGGATTTACAACCAAGTGTTTTTACCTGGTGTTTAGCCTTATTCTGGCTGTGTCAGCCTCTGACATAACTGTACCCTCAGCTGTGATTCCTTTTTTCTGGCATGAGCTACTCATCCTTCTAGGACACTAGGTGGAATGGTAACTGTAGTAAAATATTAGATTTCTACTTTAATGGAAGAAATGTGCTGCTTTGCAACTCTCCTCTAGAAGCTACGGCCTCTCTTACTGTTTTTCCTCCTTTTTCTTAAGGACATGAAAGTAAAATAGGTTTTGTTGAGCTGTTACTGTCTTTGCTCTTTCTTTATGTGAAAAATGATAGAGATGTTATCACTGAGTATTTGTTATTTTTATAATGTGTAAAATTTGTCATCTGCATTTGGCTGGGTTTCATTAGTATATTCAGTGTAGGTCAAAGTAGATTTTAAGGTGATGTTTGTTTTTTAAATACCTAACCTACAAAGACTTTGGTGAAATAAACATCTTTACATAGGATAGCACTTTTATTATCCCTTGATTCTTAGTACCTGGAATAATAATACACATTAAAATATGCCTTTATGCAATTGCAGGAAAGCTGAGGTTCTAAACACCAGTGAAATCCCTTTGTGATGCAGATGTGATTATAAAGGTTGTAAGGTGCAGAATACAGGGATTGGGGGTGGCAAAGTGTGTTATTTTCCTCTTCAGAAAGAGGGATTTGCAGGGTTTCAGATTGCAGCTTGCCCAGATTTCACTGGCCTGTCAGTACTTTGGAGTGTCATCCTAAAAGATGACTGCAGTTCAGATGTGGTAACTGAGTGCTTTGATGTCTCTCTCCATCCTTTGCACATCATAATCCATTTTCCTCCTCAGATCACCTCAGACTGTGATGTTATACAGCAGAATTTATATTCACTGTTTAGAAGAGTCTGGGTGATATCATAAATGTAATGGAATCTGCTTAAGCAATGTCTGATCTTTTTGTTTGGCATTTATTTCAAAGGCTTGCTTGCAAGAATGTTAAATTTTGAGGGAAGATATTGTCATCTCAACAGTTTATCAGAATGAGATTAAAAGTACTGTTACTGTTTTGGTGTTTGGCTACATTTTGTAACTAACCATTAGCATCTGTTGAATTCAGTTGTCCTTCAGGGCTTAGAACAAACTTTGGTTTGTTTCTCCTACTTAGTTTTTCCTTTATAGTACTGAGATCAAGTATGTGGCTAAAAAAACTGGTCAGGCATGAAATTGTTTCTCAGTATTGTGGGCGATGGCTCAAATGGCCAGGAAATCAGAATTGTGAAGAGTTTGGTTTTATTTTTCTTCAAGCGATGCTCAGAAACATAAGAGCACTAAATATTAAGGATAACACATACAAATATATGTGATAAACTGTTAATAAACAGTGTCTAACTGGGGCATGTGTTTAGCTTTGGCAATACCTGTAGTCACAGCCACAAGTGCAAGAACTGGTGTAGATCTTGCACCTTATGGCAACTGCCACTGACAAGCAATTAGAGTCCATTATGATGGTGCTTATGCTGTACTAATTAACATTCTGTTGTGCTGTTTTCCTTGTGTGACCGTGTGGCAGCCCCAGGCCCGATGGCCTCGGTGGATAATCAGCTGAGGAATTGCTAGCTGCTGTTCAAAATGCATTTGAACTGGATGTGATCCTCTCTTCCTGCACTCAGGATAAGCAGGACCACACTCTGGCAGGAGCTCCTGGAAAAGAACAGTAGTACATGCACAGGAGGGCTAAAAGCATAATCTTCAGCTTGTCCATGCCCATAATAATTTATTGCATTCTGCATAAGAATCTACAAAGACAAGTTATAAAGATCAGACCGAATCTTCTGTATGTGATTCCATATTTGATTAGGGTTTTTTAAGGTTTGGTGAGCTAAGGAAGCTTTCCAAGTCATAGACTCTCTGATCTCCTCTTCAGACTACAGGTAAACTAAATGCTTTGTCTCAAATAAAAAAGAAACTGATTTTTCTGTTTTGGGATTTGTTACTTCCAGTTTGGAATTGGGACCTTGGGAGTCATAAAACTGTCCCAGTGAGCTATGGCCAGGCTGTGCTGCAGTTCTTCTCTAATGAATCCTTGGGAACATAACACTTTTACAGCTTGTAAAGGTCTGGAAGGAAGACAGTGTTAAAGGCTTGGGGGGTGAAAATTAGATGAATGAATAGAGCAGGTAGATGGACAGAATTTGAATAGTTTATTCTCCAGTGTTATCTCTCATCCTTAATTACACACATTTTTATACACTTAATGAGGTACAATATGATACAAATGATAGAATTTATACATTTAATGAGATAGAACTATGCTTTGGTAAACATTTTACAATTTTTTTTGTTTTTTTCATGAGTTTGATGAAATTTTATGTTTGCTGTGGCCAAGGAAGGGGCAGGTGGTGTGACTGAGCCATGGCACAGTCAGGTGGTGGACAATTGTGCTGATATCCAGGGACAGGAGCTCTCAGATGTGTGAGGCATTTCCCAGGCAGGGTTGTGTGCTGCCTGTTGCTCATGACAGATAGTTTGCCAGGTTTATAGCCAGTACCAAATTGAATACATTAGGTCCTGAAAACACATTTTCATTTGAGTTCCTGTAAAGGCAGAAGATAATGGATGGTTCTGACAGAGAAGAAAAGACCCATTATATTAGGATCTTATTTGCCTCATGTACTGTCTTTCTTCATTATTCATGTTTGCATTAGAGACAAATAAGTTGAGGTGGAAGTTACCTGTCTTTATTTTACTTTTTGTTCAGTTGCTAAGTGCCAGGTCACTGGCAAAGGACAGTGGAATGAATAATGTATGAGAAGCAACCAGAGGATGGGGATGTTATCCTTAGAAACACCTGTAGTGGAAGGACTGTGGATCGCTCAAAGCACAATATCTTTGCCATATGAAACCCCAAGCAGTTTCTTGTGTGTGTAATTAGGGATGAGAAGAAATTCTTTAACACATCTGCTCTACTGCAAAAGCAATGGAGGAAGTGTAAAATGTAAGTGATGACAACTTTTTTTCCTCTTTTCTCTTCTCTCTGACTTCCCTCCTTAAACTGGAAGTAGAGTTAGTTTGGAATATTCTGGCAGAACAGTTTTTCTTCAGGAGATTCCCGGAGGAATCTCTGCTGCACAGTTAGCTTGCATTTCAGAAGTTAGCAGCTTCTGTGGCTGAAAGTGGAAGCATGGATACCTGAAGTCCTTGTGACAGTCCCTACCAAGGCTTAAAATTTGGAGCAGAGAGCTCATACGTATTCCAAAATCCAGGCTGAGTCTGGGGCTCTCTGTGTTTCTGGAGCCTTGACTTGATGTTTGGAGGCAGAGGGCAATGGAAATGCATCCCGAGTCTTGGGCAGCAGAAACATCAGCAGCTTTCTTCTGGGAAAATGAAAATCTTCTGATTTAATGCTAGTGGGAGGTTTAGGTATCATAACTTCTAAAGACAGAGGATGAGCTTTGCCTTGTATCACATGATTGTGCTGTGCTGGCTGTATCACCTGATCTTGTGGTCCTGTTCAGCCAGTTGTGATAACAATTACATATAGGAAATTCACTTTCATAATGTCACAGAATATCCTGATATTGGTACAAAAAAAAAAACAAACAAACAAAAAAACAAATGGTCTGAAGGAAATTTTGTTTAGATATCAATATACTAAATCTAAAAGATAGCACAAACTATCTGCACTTTAGTGAAGCAGGAGCATGTGTTTAAATCTTGCCCCAAGTGAAGAAAACCTCATTTGAATTTAATTGAAATGCTATCTAGGTAGGTAATAATATAACCATCTCACCTTCAGTGCATCTCAGATTTTACAGCAGTATATCTTACAAATTTCTTGAGATGCCTTTCAATATGGAACCTCAAGCTTAATAAAAAAAATAAAATCCTTCCCAGTTCACAGCACAGAACAGTTAATAAATGTATGAAATGGTCAGCTATGTAAGGTAGTTGGGTCACTGCCAATAAATCATTTAGGTAAATCTGCTTTAAGCTCCTTTGATAATTCAGGTATAGATGTATTAATTTAAATGAGGTTTTATAATACAGTTTGATCTTTCTTATGATACAATATTTGTCCAGGTGAATGGCTGCTGAAAGAAGGGAGAAAATTTGCCCTCCTACTCCTTCCTTGTCCACGTTTAAATAAGGTTTCTCCAGTTAGACCCATAAATTGTGTACCTCATTAAGCACAGGAACCAACAATGCACATATGCCACCAGTGTCCACTTTCCTTCAGAGATTTGGAGTGATGAAAGGATAAAAGGTCTGCCTACCAGATGGAGCTTGTCAGATTAGCAATTGGAGCAGTGTAGAGAGCACTGTCATATTGGGGGCTTTTTTTCTTTTCCTTTCCTTTTTTTTTTCTTGAGACACAAAGCAATCCCTTTATAACACATGTGCATATTTCATGGGGCTTTTTTTTTTTTTTTTAGGAAGGGGAGAAAAAAAAGGTCTCAGCAGAAGGTTGCTGGTGGTTGTACCACTAGCAGAGTGGCCCTTCTTGCCTTTGGGCACTTTGCTCATAATAAGGAACATTAGCAACCAGTGGCTCAGGAAAGGTAGAGTCAAATAAGTCTCCTGGGGACAAGTACGCCTCATGAAGTGAGAACCATTAGACAAAGCAATGAGATTACTGCTCCAGAAAGGGTTTACTACATGTATTACCACATAGATTTTACAGGGTTGCCAGCTCACCCAGCTTACGAATGTCAAGCATGATTTAAATGGTTATTATGCTATCAAAAGAGGATGATTTTATATCACTGAAATTTCTATTTTATTCTGTTTCACCCACTGCATCTTGCAGAGTCCAATATAGCCAAATAACCTTCTTCCCTCTTTAATAAGTGTTTTATAGCCCTAAGATTGAAAAAAGACAAAACACATTTTCACTTTATTTGTATTAGAAAATGTGTCTCTTATCACCACAAAACATTGTGAGACTGTGTGTAAGTCAGATATTGAGAATTTGGAGACTTATCTTTTACGCTGACCATATTTGTATGTTATGTGTTGAAAAGGGCATCCTTAATTACTGTGAAATTGGAGTGATATGTTTTAAACACAATATGTGTTGTCTCAATACTCTAAAGACTAGCAATGTTTAAATACAGAAACTTAGGTACATTTATCTCTAGCTCAGTAAATTATATGAAGGTTTTATTGTAACTGATTTTTAAAACAGAACCATGGGGGTTAAAAAAAAAAAAAAAGTTTTATTCATTTTATACCCCCTGGGTATTTTTTTATAGCTTAACAGGGACTTCTGTGGGGCAGTATGTTTAATTGTATTTTACAGCCAAACATAATTTCAGGCAGTAGTTTCAGTATTAGCAACCCTGGTATCATATTTTGCTTCCCAATTAGAATTAAAATTGAAACTTATTAAGTACTAGCTGGTTGGTACCTAGTTACTATATGGCTTCCAGCAGAGTTCCTAAATTACACAACACAAAGCATTCTTACTTCAATTTTTTACCCACCTAGGATCCATTGCAATATAGAGCAGAAGCTGTTTTGTGTGATCTGGATATTTTCTTGTTCTGAGGCCTCTTATTTCAGTTTCTCTAAAATAGTAACTATTTCTCTAGACTTGCTTTGCACATGTACAAATCACACCCATTTCCACAGTGAATGGAATTTTTTCTTTATCTGTATAAATCTGTAAAATCTTAATATTTCTAGTTTTTAATCTTTGGCTGACTCCAAGTACAGTGGTCCATTGGAGTTTGTGAAGAATGATGGCATTAATTTTTGTTTGGGGTAGGAGGTTTTAGTCTATGAGAGTCAGCTAATGCAGATTCTTTTTTACTTTTGTCTCACCTCTAAAGCATTTAATTTAATACCCTGGATTCATACAGGTAGTATATGTGTTATGTATCAAGAATAAATGAAAACATTTGGAGAAAAGTTACTGCTGAAATAGCAGGGCTGAATTGTTCCAAAATCAGCACATCTTTTGTCTTCATTTGTCACTGGAAATTTGAGAATCTTCTTGTTGCAGTGGGCAAATCACCTAAGTTAGGAAGGAAGCAATCCTGAAAGAAACAAAAAAAAAAAAAAATCTATTGCCTATAGAAGCACGAAAAATGAATAATTAATTTAAAGTAGAGTAACAATTCATCTTTCCCATCAATGTTTTCCTACAAAAGTTATTAAAAGTATGTTTCAGGTTTTTAAACTAACATTTCAGACTTGTGGAGAGAAGTATGTTGTCTGTATGAACAAAATGTTTTACATTATCCAGGGTGTCAGCCTGCGGGGAAAAAACCATGTACATAATTCTTGTTAGACCTTGATATGAAAAGATAAACCAGCAAGATGAACAAAGGCTGGAACTGAGGGAGTGCTCTGTTTGACCCTGCTCCACTGATGTCCAATTCTAGTGGCATAAACATGGAAACATATTTAAAAGATTCCTTGCTAAGTAAAAATTGCTTTCTCGGTTTTCCTTGGGTGCAGAGGCCATCACCACTTGAATAATAACAATATTTTTTGCACTTGTATAACACTTTTTGTCTGAGTAATTTGAAGTGCATTGTAAACATGCCCACATGAACTTTTTTGCCTTGTAAATGAGATCTCAGCTCCACAAACTGTGATAGCAAAACAAATTAGGGAAGTACCAGTTGTGTCTCATGGCAGAGCATGGGAAGGAGCCCAGGAATCCTGATCTGCGGTATCTTGTTGAACCATTGGAAATCATGCAGAATATATCTGTTTTTAGCAACACAGAGCTCCCCCATGTCAGATATTATGTTTGAAGAATAAAGGGAAATGTTTTCCTGAAGATGAACTTTAGTGTTGTTTACATTTACCAACTTAAAAGTGGAAGTATTTTCCTAGCTTTGCGCTTAAGCATCTTCTTGTTTCAAGGGAAAGCGCTGAATAAATGGTGTATGTATTCTCAGAAGGCCAAGAGGTTTCTTATGAATTTTTCTCTGGGAAAAGAGCTAAAACCACCTGACTTATAAAACTAGTTCATGCTGATTTTAAGTGAAGAGAATTCTTAGGTTTTTATTTATTATAGAGCAACCATGTTTAATGAAAACTTGCATGTTGAGGGAAAAAATGAGTAATTTTTGCAAACAGTGTAAAAAAAACCAAACAACCCTTGATAATTTATCATTCTTTCATATTCCCAAATAAACTGGTGAGAAACAGCCAATCATTCTCCCAAATTAAAGGACAGAGCAGCAGGATTACCTCGGTGGTGGTGACGCAGACTCTGCAGAGATTTCTTGAGCCCTCTCGGGGAGAACATTTGTGTGCTATTCCACTGGAAGGAAAAAATAATGAAATTAGAAAAAGAACATGGCATGAAGGACCTTGTTGCATTTTAGATAGTGTCACTAAATTGGAAGCTATCTGATATTTTTCTGCTATTTGTTTGGTTTTGGTTGGGGGGAAGAGGGATTCTCTTGAATTTTTCTATGAGAAAAAGAAAGTTAAGTAGAACAGTCTGGTTCAAGTGCTTGGATATGGATGAAGATGCAACAGTGTCTGTTTAGTACATTTAAAAAACCCTGCTTCCTGGTACCTTGTAGTTTTAAATGAACACCTAATCTGAGTGGCTTGTAGCTGTTTGCATGATACTGGAGCCTGACACCAGTTGAAAACCTTGGGTACTGCCACAACAGAAACAATAAAGAGGAATTTGTTTGTCAGCTTTTCCTTTGTTTCTTAATTTGATTTGTCAACCCCCTTTTAGCTGGAATAGCTTCAGAAATATTGTAGTTAGGTAACTTTGTATGATCAGTCATTGATGCAAGGGTTAGATTCCTCTGTGAAGGCTGGTAACATTCATTGCTTGGAATTTTTGCTTAGCATCCACTCCTGCAAATAGAATTAAACTTTACTGTTAGTGCGTTCTGTTCTTTTTGAAATCTGTTTTTGTGTTAGTCTGTGCATCTGGCTGAATCACTGGGATTTGTTTTGGTTTATTTTTTACATTACTAATGTAGTCTTTTAGCTCATATTAAAAAAAAAAAAAAAAAAAACAAAACCACAAAAAACTATGGTCAGACCTTGATTTCACTGAAAGAAATCACAAAACTCTGACCAGCTCCAGTTGAGCTTGGTGTTTTAACTCTCATTGTGAATCCCCACCACACCAGCTTCTGTGGTGAGGATTTTTGTTGAGCCTTCTTGCCCCATCACCTCAGGTCCCTGGTTTCTATAGCAGCACCATGTTTGTTTAGTGGTCAGTGCAATAAACCAGTTCTGTAAAATTCTTTACTTTATAAGTTGCCTTTAAAGAAAGAATTAGCAATTGCTGTCAAGTATCTCTATAAGCAGCAAGGCAGATGAGAGTAGGTTAGTCCTTCCTAGGGTTTTTTAAATGTCTGACATCTCTGTGATTAGGGACCCAGGTAGGAGATAAATGTGTGATGGGTTCTGTGGATGTTTCCCTAATTCAGGGCTGTGGAGGAATAGAAAGTAAGAAAATAAAGACAGTGCAGAAGGCAGTCTCACACCTGAGGAGCTGCAGCTGTGCTAATCACCAAAGATGAGGAACAGGTCTGCCCTTAACAGGCCTCAGCTGTGTCCAGTAAGAAGAAGAGTGCTACAAAAGAGTGGGTGAGGAGAGAGCTGGAGTTTGTTGGCTGGGCTGTGGAGATGGAGTCAGTGCTGTGAGGAGATGCCCATGAGAAATCACCGAGAAGGTATGGGAACATTTGAAATAATTTGACTACATAGGGCTACTTTATAGTGCATTTCTCTGTCTCTGAAAAGACAGGCAAGGTGGATTTAGTTTCCTCAACATCGACACCTACTGATATTTGGAATATCCTCAAATGTTGTTTTCCAGTTGCTGATCCTGCAGCACAAGGGTCTTTTGCAAATCCTCTTTTTTTTTCAGAGAGCTTTGTCCTCTGGAATACATTGCTTGTCCAAGAACACCCACCTCATATGCTGCCACCTCTTATATTTAGGAGGCCGTAATGGGAAGCTTAATACCATTAATTACGTTCAGTGCCTTTTTGCAGAGTGGAAATCACACAGCTGTATCAGGCAATCTCAGCTGGTTTAGGAAAGCTCTTGTCATGAATGTTGAAGTGAGATAAGAAAAGAAGAAATACAAGGAGAACCTTAATATTTCAAATGAAATTTGAAGAACTAATCTTTAGGAGTCAAAGTATTGTCTTCTGCACTGACACTATCAGGTAGAGAGGTAAATATCAATATGGGACTTCCACTGGCATTTTTGTGTGCAGCTTTTGTTTCAGCTTGAGCTTTAGAATTATTTTGGAATTGTGAACATGAGAAAGGACTAGAGAGAAGCCTGTTGGGCTTTTTAGATGTACTGGAAACATTTCACAATGGTCCAGAGAAAATTCAGAAAGATACTGACATTGGAGAGAGCTCAGCTAAAAATAGAATAAATTTGAGGGCTAAAGGGTCCAATTTAGTAAGGATGTTAAATTTGAAAAGTTTGATGAAGTGATAACTAAGAGGGATCTGATAACTGTCTGTAACTATTAATAGTGCTTTTTTGCCAAGAAGGAGAGATTAATTAGCCTGAAGGAACTGGAAGTAAAATACACCTATAGGATAAAGAGAATAAATGGACGAGTTAAGTGATACACTTCTCTTCTCCTAATTGCTTATTTCTCTGCCCCTACTAAAGCTCATATTTTCCTTTCCAGGCTGTCAGAAAAGATGACTGCCAGGTTAACATGTTACCCTTCTTTGCAATTACATCCACTGTCTTTCTAGCACCCCTAACATGAAACACTTCCACACTTCCCATTTTTGCTTTCAGTACCTGCCTTGTGCATCTCTAACCTAGATATTGAGCCTGAACATCTGACCACTGGGACTTAGGTTTGTAAAACCCTTTCAGCAGGGGGAAATGGGTGCCAAAGTAACCTAGAAAATGGTACCTTTAGCTTTCATACCCCTGATTGCTTGTCTTCCACCTCTGTAAATGTAAATGCCTCATTGTTGGTTGTTTTTTCTCATTTCTCCCTCTGTACCTCTTTCTGTGCTGCTTTTCTTGTATCTATATCAAACCAGAGCTTTCAGAAAAAGCTTGGAAGGTTGTAAGAGATGAGAAAAACATGATTTCTGTTGGCAGAAATGATGAGGGACACAGTTAAACACTGTCAGCAGGTTTATCAACAGTGATTAGTTAAGTTGCTGTGATTCAGCTGTTACCTGCACTCAGCATTTCTCCCCATATGCATGACACCAGCATGCAGGGCTTTACAGGTAAATTCAGAGGAATGCAACAGTGGTAGTCCTGCATTAGGAGGTAGAGTGTGTGAAATACACCAAACTATGAAAAAGCTTAAAAATCAGAAGCAATGTGGTCTGCTGGGTGCACGTATTTATTTTTTTTCACTACTCAAAGTATAAGATTCCAAGAAGAGTTAACTTTTTTCTGCATAGAGTAGTACATTCCTCTCTTGAACCAAGGAAATAATAACAGTCAAATCTGAGTTTCACAGCTGCTAAGCCCGTCAGATTTCACTTGCTTTACATAGCTCCCCATGTGTTCTCTTTTTCTGCCCTGAATTTGCTGATCACATGAAGGGGGCTTCAAATCTTTTTGCAGTCTTGGCTGAGTTACTTTTGGAAAGTTCCAGTAAACTCTGATAATTACCTCATTCACTGTTTGTAGTCAATGCATTGATGTTATTGCTGTGTTTTCAAGCTAAAAAAATTAGGTCCCATGATGCAACCTGATGGCATTCATACATATGTTAAATATATTTTAATACAACACTAGCTAAGCCCGTAAATATAAAATATGTTCTGATTATAAATTATTCATGAATGCATTTGAAAAATGTCAAGCTGTTATGAAATAGTTTCTTTGAAATCTTTTTTCTTGTCAAGAGTAGGGCAAGACAGCAAAATATCACATTTGTCTAATGGGCCCAACGAAAAACTCCTATAAAGTACAGTATGTGCTTGAATTGATAAAGAAAGTGGAAGAAAAAACCCAGCTTTTGGCGCAGCCAAGTGATGGGGTTTGTTTCAGGGCTCTGTTTTTCTTTTATACACAAACAGGGGATTTTAAATAGGCCTCACTGGCAAAGAAAAACAGCAGGGTGAAGGAAAGCCATGAAGAACTCTGGCATCCTTTAGCTGAAAGAAGAGAAAATTCATAGAAAGCTTAGCTATAATACTTGACCACCTAAACTGTGTCTGGAAAATGGTCATGGCTTCTCACTTTGGGCACAGGTGGTGTGTATTACAAGGGCAGGATCAGGCAGTCTTACTGCATGAACTCTTTTACATGAAAATTCAGCTTTAGACAAAAAATAGAACAGGTGCCTTTTAGACTTGACAATGTTCTTTTGGATGCTGAACTTCCAAAATATGCCTTTAAACTATAGGCAGTGAGTGGTAATGTCAACAGAGCTTTAGCTCCTGAAAATTTATAAAGCAGTTGTGAAGGTTATAATAAAGGGAATTATTGTTGTGAAGGGAATTTACAAATCCAAGGGTAAGAGAAGAGTTGGGCAGCGGGATGGTGAGGCTGCACAGCACTGCAGGCTGCTCTGTGTCCTCCTCTCCAGCTCCAGGACAGCGGCAGTGAAATATTTCACCATTTATAATGATGAACTGCTTGCCCATGTCTCAGCAGGTTGCCAGAAAAAAAACCCAAAAAGTAGCAGCACAGACCAACTTGATAGGAGAGCTCATCCAATCATTCTGAGCCAGAAATTCAGAAGTTGTGATGTCTCTAAGGTGGTGCTGACAGATGAGTTGTAAAGGAAGAAGCACTAACTGGTCATTAAGGTGCTGGGTTGAGCAGGAATAGAGAAGAGCTGCTTTTGTAAATAAATCCCTGTGTTTTGTTTAGACAGCATAATTTCTCTCCTTGAGTGAGCAATTACTGCTGGGCAATCATAGCAGAAAGACCTGCAGGTTTTAATTTCATACTAGGAAACAGAACAATATTCAGAACTCAGTTGTATGTAAAATAATGATTTCCCTTGATAGAAAGCATTGCACATAGACATAAGTCTTTGTTGGAACAGGCTTGTGAGTGTATCAGTCAGTATGGAAACTGTTTTTTCCTGAACAGAAGGAATGTAAAATACTGTCCCTGAAGAAGGCGTTTGTTTGTGATTGTTGGTTTGACACTGCATCAAACTCACAGTAATATCTTTTCACAAGTAGTACATACCATCCTTTGCCCATCAAAAAAAAAAAAATAAAAGAGGAAAGAAAAAACATTTCTTCTTCCTATTTAGTGGAGTGGAAAATTTTTAAGTTGAAAAAGTGACTAACATAGGATCATAATACCTTAACTCCACAACCACTTATTACTGGGCAAAACCAGGTCTTCATTTCAATCCACTGGGAAGCACTTTTCCATTTAAATAACCATCTGTAACTTTTATGTATAGAGTCCAGTGGAAGAATAGGAGGTTTCTTTAAATGGCACTGTGGATTTTGTGTGTGCTAACTGGCAAAATGCTGACTGAAGTTCAAAAGAGAAGAATGGAGTGCTAAGGAAGCAACCATTATGTATGCTAAACTGCTTCTAAAGATAACAGCCAAGTGATCTTTCCAAAGTCAGGGAAAGACAGCACCCTTGCCACGTGTATCTCATCTCTTCTGCGGAATTTTACTTTTGAGGGTTATCAGTGTTTAGATTCTTGTTGTTTTTATTAGTGTTAAATACATATTTATTACTAAGGTAGTGGTTTCAGTTATTCTTACTGTTATTCATTAAATGATAAGAAGGAGACTGTTTAACAGATGTTTTTAAATTTTCAGGCATACACATGTTTAGGATAGGTGTTGCTTCTGCTGAGATGCTTTTGGCACTTTGGATTAGCATGGAAATCTGAGATGGTGAATTCTATTTGGGTACTAAAAGATTCATCTTGGTGTCCTGCCAAGTAAACTGTAAAAGCCAGGCAGCAGGTACTGAATCATTACAGGATTGCAAAAAACAAGTGTTCATGTAAAGGAACTGCTCAAGTTTTCACAGTAAAATGGTCACATGATAGGTTAGACTGCTTACTGACTTTATTCCCTTGGGTGCGTTCGCTTAGTTGCCAAGGAATTTTTTGAGTGAATTTATGGAACTTTTTTTGGACAACATTCAGATTTGAATCTACTCGCATGTTTATTTTATATATTCTATTTCGGAGCCCAATATTGAAGATGTATTAGAAGAGATACAGACATTTATATATGTATCTTTTTTCAGGAGTTTGTCTCCCACTGCCTGCATGCTTTGTAACTATGTCAGAACTTAATTCTGATTTTAAGTCTACATGTTTAGCTGGGGTCTCTCCAGACATGTGAATCTGTCAGAGGATATGGAGCATCTCATCTCACAATAGTCTTCAGGGTTATGACATTTAAGCAGTAAGCTTTTGGGGATAGAAAACTAGGACAGAGAGAAGGGAGAAGCTGCTCTGTGTCTGTCTGTGCAATACTCTGTGTTAAGATAAAATCTTAGTTTATTCTTCAGGCATTAAAATTCAGTTGAAAAATGTAAAGAATAGAAATTGGGTTTTTTTAACTTGATATGTTTTACAAAATGCATCTCTTCTTCTAAGCAAAGGAATTGTTACAGATAATTTAGAGTAAAAGGTGGGGAAATCAGTAGCAATTTGTTCAAGGCCAACATATCATTTCTGGGATTGTTTTATAGAGGAAAAAGATTTCCAGGTCCTTAAAATTGCTGCAACATCTATTATTAATCTAAATATAATATTAACAGCAAAAATGATGTTTTCTGTGGAGAAGTATGTTTATAAGTATGTGCATATATATGTAATGTACATATGCATACAAATATAGATGATATATATGGTATTTCTAAAGCTGAGTGTTTGCTAGGTGGGGGATTTACTGTTCTGCTGCTTTGCAAGTAGAATTCCTGTAGGAAGCCCTACGTCAGTGGAGTTCCAACTTGAGCTGGCCAAGGCAGCCTTTGGCAGATGGATCTTGGGGGGTTTTACAGCCCGTGGGAGGGGAAGGAGGTGGTGGCTGTTCCCACAGAGCCAGCCTTTTGGCTTCTCCTGCCCCTGTTTCCGTGGCTCATACACACAGTGTTCCTTGGAGTTTCTCACTTTTTCAGCTGTCAAAGCTGGCAGATTTCTGCAGGGTTTCCCCTATACCATGGAATACTCTTTCCTTTTGACTCTGAGCTTCCATTAATGCTGGTCAGATGGCATTGCTGGGTGTGACTTGCTGACTTGGGATAATGTGGGAGCCCCTTGAGCAGGAGGAGGATTCAGGAACAAATGCTTTGCAGGAGAGCAACAGCCATATTCTTTCATTAGACATCATACAGCCATATGGAACTATAAGCAGAGAAAGATTCAGCTTTGAAATTAAATTGGCTCGAGCCTTCTGTCGGTATTTAAAATGCAACATCTCCTTTCTCCTTTCCATTTCTGTCGAATCTTAAATTGTTTTTTAAGACCATTGACTGCAACCTGTGGTCCACCACACAAACACCTTAGTGACTTTTCATGTGCATTTGATACCAAGAACTCCTAAAGGTGTCTGCTTGCATCCTAAGACTTGCTCTGGTTGGAATTCAGAGCTTTTCTTTGTGATTATGTTTTGTTTTCAGACAGTTGCTTCCTTCTTGGAGATTTGTGGCCTCTGAGCTGTGGCAGTTTTTTGAAAGCCTCACTCTGGTAGGAAGGTCTGAATGAGGTAAATTAAGTTTCTCAGGGATGTATTGCAATAATTTAATCTCAAAGTTGTGGACACTAGGAAAGCAAGCCTGAATTGCAGTTCTTGAGATAAAAAGTATCATTCACTTGAAGTTCCTTCTACCCAGGAATGTAAGGATTAAAGTGCTGTCATCACTGGTTGAGACAAAGTCTGTTCAAGTCTTTCTGTCACATTTAGTGGGCTTTAGACCAGATTTTCCTAGTTATAGATGTTCATCATAGCAGAAAGTAATGTAGTTCCTGAAATAAGAGAGGTCTCAGGCAATATTCCCTCTCCATATTTACAACTGAACCAAGTATTCCTGTATTAGGATTCGAGCATCATGTTCTGTTTTGATAATGATTCTCATTTCCATAACCTTTTGATAGTGGTCCAAAACCAGCATTTCATTTTTTCTTAATATAATCTCAAAAAGAGAGCACACCAGCTACCTGATACTTGTCATTTTCCTCTTACAAGCAGAGGAAAAAAATAAATCCATAAGTTAATATTCTGCAGTCAGAAATGCTGAAATTTCTATTAAAAAACCAATCTTAAAATACTGACCAGATAAATTAGTATTGCAGGCAATGAAAATGTATGATTTCTGTTGCTATATGCTGTGGTTTGGGGTTTTATTTTCAGTGCTACAGGCTGTAGCATACTTCATTCATCAAGAAAACAAAAGTGTAAAATAATAATAAAAAAAAGAACTAATCAAACCCCAGGATAAGAGTTATTCTCTTTAAGTACATGTGCATCTCTTAAGGGTTAGTGTGAGCTCCAGCAAGCTACCACTGGGACCAATAGTGCTAGACCTTTGTCATGCTGCATTGAGGGTTTATTAAGAGCTTTGCCTGCTTTATTTGGCTTTTTGATGTTTATATGTAGCTTGATTCAGGATTCCACCTTTCTCCAGTGCTCATTAGTCGTAGTGGCCTTTCCAAACCAGGTCTTCTGGGACTGGTGGTGATTGTGACAGATGGCAGAGCAACAGAATTGCTCTGGGACACTGCTACTCGCTCTGTCTCTGTCCTTCTCTTGCCTTCTTCCCTCTTATTTCAGTGCTGATGTTGGATTCCCATGCATTTGCCCCTGGAGAGACACAAATTACAGTAGTTACTTATGCAGCACTTCAGACTACTTGTAAGAATAAACTCTCGTGCTTCCCTTTGTCAAATAGAAAGCAATTATGTTTTCTTCTTTTACAATTGGATTTCTTTTTCCTTCTTGTAAAAAGGTAATGCATTGAGAGTGTTGAAGCCTAAAGACAGAGCTTTGTAGAAAAGCATGTTACAGTTGAGCTAAAGCATTTTTCAGCTGCTTTCCTGGACTTATTTTTAATTAGACATGCTCTGATGGAGAAAACTGGTATTTTAATTCTGGCCTCTAAAGGGCCAAGATTACTTACAGCAATATTCTCCTAATTTGTATGATCAATATGTCCTCCATATTTGTCCAGGACAAATGGGAATGGTGTGTCACTGTCATTAAATCTGTGAAAAAAATAGTGTGAAAAGCAAAACTCAGAGAAATTTTCAGCTGGGAAAGAGGGAAGAAAATGAGGAGGAAAAAAATGTGATGATGGGGGAAAAAAAGGAAGGAATAGAATAGATACTAAGCTGTATTATTTATGTGTGGGTTTTTTTTTTTTTTTCTCCTGGTTGGTAAGGAAAAATTTCAGCTCTTGAAGTTCAGACACAATATGGGAGATTTTTCTCAAGACACTGTAGAGAGCACAAAATCCCAGGATTTAGCATGAGAATGGCACCTACTAATATTTCTGTAAATTCCAATACGTGGTGCAAAACCTACTAGGACATACCAGGGTAATGTAGAAACACTTACAATACGATGTCACAAATGTTAGTGCCATTCATCACTTTAAACCCAATCCCATTTGTTGCTCTCTTGTTTGCCCGGCACTAAAGGCCAGATTTCTTTTTCTTTATTCAAAATAAAAATGTCACACAAGGGATACTGTATTGTCTCCAGTCTTGGTGAGGTGACAGGCATCTTCCTCCTCTTCTCTGTGTCTTCACAAAGATTAATTGCCTCTTCAAACCTCTGTGCCTTTTGCCTTCAAAGCACTTTCCCTTTGATCCCTCTCCTCCTTAGCTGCCCATCATCACTGGGCTCAGACATGGGGAAGCCTAAACTGGATTTGCCTGTGTGTTTGTGAAATTCACTGTTGAGAGGAGCAGCTTGCACGTCCTCTATTGCTCATGGAGTATTATTGGATTAACTCTAACAGTGAGCTGCAGTGAGTCCTGGAGAGGACCTTGGAAAAATGGGGATATTTCTGTCATCTCAGGGTCAATGCTCTGTCTTGGTGTACTTATTTCTTAGTTGGGAAATAAAGCCTGCTTTTATGGTCTTGTGGTTTTTAGGGAGTGATCACTTAAACTATTTTGATCAGTGTACAGTGCTATGGTAGATAATAATAAATTCATAGAAGTAAATATTACATGTAAATGAGCTATGAAAAGAAGGTAAAAGAATCACAAGTACTAAATTGTACATACCTATTGGAAAATACAGTGCTCTCTATTTGTCCCTTTCTTATTTTGTATAACCCAGGGACTTAAAGTGTTACTGGCTATGTGTGAAATGAAGTTGCAAAAGGCATTGCCATATACTTAATTATTAAGCAAATCCTGCCTTCTGCTGCAGATGTAGCCCCTTTTTAAAGCTAAATAAAATGTTATAATTCTTAGAGTCTTCAGGCCTTCCTCCATGTCCACAATTTTAAAAACTGAAATTTTGGTGTACTATGACTGAACTCAAATCAGTCTCCTCTTTTCTTTGTTAGATTTTCGGATTTGTTTAGCGTTGCAAGATGTTTCAAGAGTTATTCAAGTGGAAGCAGGCATGTGCTGTGCACGCCACAGCATACAATTTTAATTTCATGGAGGGCAATGGGGTTTTTTTGTTCTTTGCCAGGCCTTTTATGAGCATGCTGCTAGATCCCCTGTCTAATAGCACCTGCTGTGCTAGTGATGGGGATATGTGTAATGGTATGTCTACCTTGGGAGATTATGGCAGTGGTGAGGGCAGGGGACCAACAGGGAGGCCGATGTGTGTGTCTGTACTTTCCAAATTCCCAGCTACGCCCCTGGCTAGGTCGCGGTTTTGAAAGAGGCCTGCTGCTAACACTGGAATATAGAAAGTGAGGATTAAAAAATAGAGTTTGCCTGCGTGTTAATGGCTGTCTGTTCTCTGCACTTTGTAGCAAAAGCAGCAGCAGAATAACAGGATAACAGCCTCTCCAGAGCCCAGTTTGCCAGACTGGCAGCCATTCCTTGGCCTTGGAAAGCCGTGCTGTCTGTGCCAGCCTCTGTCACCCTGGGTTTCAGGCCACGCCGTGGTGGCTTTATGAATTTCACCTTCTAGGGGACTGGTTATTAGGGCAGATGCAACCAGGGAGTTGACAACCTCCTCCACACATTGACTGGGCTGACATTTGCTGAGCGGTAACAAGCTGCCATAGCGTGGTGCCATGGGGGCCCTTGGGCTTGATTTAAGAGTGCTGACACCAACTGCTTGTTATTTCGTGTTTTAGAGCTGTCAGGGAGGCAACTGATGTCAGCATAAAATTATTTGATAGCTCTAAATCATGAGCAGAGTATGAATCTATTGACAGCAATAAGCAAACAGTCAAATTGTTGGGCCCTTCAATTGGGAGAAAATTGACAATGGAATGGTGTGCGTACACTTACATAGGCAGGAAATGTGACTGTCGCCCATCTGTGCCTTCACTCTGACATCCATGTGGATGATTCAGTCTTTTAATATCATGGCAGAACTGCTGCTGGTACTCCCCAGCAGGTTTTCTAGGAAAACACTGCACTGCAATTTTCATTGTGTTCCCGCTGAACTTTTCGTATGGTAAATTTGATAATGGTAACATTTGCTTGTTGTACATGTAATCACAATTACATCTATATTCAGTAATGGCCTTCTTGAAAATTTTGTGTGGAGATGAGACTCTTGAAGTAGGAAGATAATATGGCTGTTGTGCTCACAGTGAAATTTATGAAGCATACAGCATTCCAACCCCCATAGCTGTATCAGTTGCTTTACCAATGTCTCACTTAATTTTCTTAGCTTTATTCTGGTGTAACTCCATTACTATACACTAAATCAAACATGTAAGCTTCAATTATGGAGTAACAATTTTAATTTTATTTTTTTTTAATCTCTACAATGTTTCTTTTTTTTCTTTTCTGTCCCACTGCCCTAAGCCCATCACATGGATTTTGGGAGCTTCTGATTCTCTAATTCTGTCCCAGTACATACCAATTGAAAGCATTTAGTTGTGATTAAAGCAGATTGAATGAGATAATCCCTCTGAGTGAGCAGCTTCAAAAAGCTCAAACACAACTCTTTGGGGACATGAACTGACTCAACACAAGCTAATTCCTGCAGCATCTCCCATGTGATACTTTAGGCACACTACTTGTTCTGCTTACCAGATCACATTAGAATTTTTTTTGTTCTTTAGAACTGATTTTTCATGTAAATTTTAGCACTAATACAGCATGGAATTGTAGAGTTTAGACTTCTTTAAAATATGCAATAGCGTGAATATTTCTATGTTAGAAGTGGAAGCAGGTATTTCTAATGGAAGCAGTGATGCATTGAGTGGTGACCTGCAGAGGAAGGGTAATAATATGCAAAGCAGGGGAAATAGGATTGCTTACTTTCAGCTGTATAATGCTTTGGTTAGACAGCATCCCACTGCCTGGCCTCATGCTTAACACTTTGCACTCTTTCCAAGTCACAGTAGAATGGTAGCCAAGATTGTGAAGCTGAGGCCTTGTGAGTGCAGCTGGAGTTGTGAATGTTGAAATGTTGACAGCTTTTTCCAGTAAAGTATTTTCAGTTAAGGTTATAGCAGTTGTTACTTGTTCGTATTTGAATTCCTTTCCTCAAATGTATTATTTTAGAGGACCTAAAAATTGAGATCTGTGATTTCTGTAGATATTAAAATATCTGATATTTTTTTCGTTTCACCTTTGGATTTTTGGAAGGGGCTTTATTTGCCAAGATCCACAGCTGAACTGATTGTGCTGGTCACTGTCCTCTACTGTTTACTGTGGAGGAGAGGCTTAGAATTAAAATGTTTGGAAATATGAAATGCTTTAGTTATGGGCATGAACCAAAATCAGTCTTGGCTGAATGGTCAGTGGAGTTCTGTCTTCAAAAGCAATGAAGTAATTGCTTCCTTCTGGTCTTCTCAAAAGTTCTTAGGTAGTTATTATGTTTTATTTTGAATTAATTCATCTCCCACTTTTTTTTTAAGCCTGCTGTGTACTGATTTCTTTGGGATTTTTTGGTTTTTTTTGGTTTTGTTTTTTTTTTGTTTTGTTTTTTTTTTTTGTGTGTGTGTTTGTTTGTGTTTATTTTGATTGAGTGTTTTTTTTTTTATTTGAGTGTAGTCTTGCCATGTAAGTGATGGTAGAGAGCTGCTCTTCAGAAATCTTACCTCGTTGGTTTTATTTTGAGACAGGTGCAGAAAGTCAGCCAATCACCTCAGGCAAAAACTTAAGAGAAATTGAAAGGGTTCCTCTACTTCAGCATTTAGATCAGAAGTGCTGTCTTTGAAAAGTGAATGTTGTGACTATCCCATTACTGTTCTCTGGCTCCTGTTAAAGAGGGATGTTGGGCCATGGGAGCTTTGCTCCTTTCAAGAGGAACTAAATCAAAATGCGTGTTCCTGAAGAAACTCTGATGTGTTCCAGCAGCCTGTGAGCCTTCAGTTTGGCAGTGGCCTAGGTCCAGTCTGAAATGACTCTACCAAAACCACGGATGATATGGACATTACATTCTTGGTGCCGAGCCCTTTATTCCACAGATCTACTCCTGTTATACTGCAGGTCTTAAAAGCAGGGACATGACATGAACTGAGGTGGCATGAAACTCTGAAAGGAGAAGCAAGGTGACAGAATGAGCTGTTTTCAGCACATCCAGGTTTCTGAGTGTTGAATAAAAATCACTGCCATTCTGGTAATTGTATATATATTTTTGGAATTATTCTGCTGTGGCAAAAACGTCTCTGATTGAAATCTGAAACACAATCACCATATATTCTCTATCAAGGACTTCTTTGCCATGCTTAATTTGGATTGGGGAAAGATTACAAGCTAAAATTTGGAGCAATTGGAAAGATTGTTGGCCTGTGCCCAGCTGGCAGCTCCTACCTTGTGTTAGCTCAGCTCAGTCCCCAGCCCTAGAGCAGAGAGGTGGCTGCTGAGTCTGGGACAACTTGCACTTGTGGGAGATCATAAATATCTTGGCCAAGTGCCACCTACCTCAGTGATTTTACAGAAGGAAGAATAATGCATTGCTGCTGGGGCACGTTCTGCTACATTTTGCTGTTGTTCACCAACAAAGGAGAAACAAGGGATTAACTTTAAAAGTTGTTACTGAAAGTGAAGGGACTTTGATGTGCCTGAGAAGGTTGTTTTTAGAAATCTTGTGTACTAATTGAGGCTTCCAGTCATGAGTTAATTGTGCTGTGTGTCCAAATATAATTTGCCAATTATTACCAGCTTCAGTTGTAACTAAAGGAACACTTGGTTTTAAATCTGGGGCTGACCAACTGGACTTGCTTTCCTGCAGATCATACCCTAGAAGAGAGATTGCTCCAGTGTTGTGTTGCATAAGGAAAATGAAAATAAAATTTTTCCAAGCTGGGAAGGAGATGTTGAGACTTGACTGGCACCAAGCTCCTTTTGCAACAGGAAAGGGAAGAGTCAGAACTGGGGCCAGGCTTTCTTTCAGTAATGAGGGAAGAGTGAAGAAGCAGAGCAGTTGTAGCCATTTGAGCAAACCTGACTTCAGGATTCAGTGATAGGAAATGTTCATTGTTCCTGACAATCTTGTCTTACTTGAAGTCACCTCTGACTCAGTTCAAAACTCTTCATGGTTTTGAGACAAATGTGGGAGGTAGGAAAAATAAATAAGAGGTGGAAAAGGATTATCTGAAATGCAGAAGTACCTTTGCTGTATCACTGATGTAAACCAGATAATATTTCCCATTACGTAGCTGAACTAGTAGTGAGAAAGGAATGAGGGAATGGTGGTTTTAAACCATTTCTCTCCTTTTTACTTAAAAAACAGTCCTAATTCTCTGTCTTTATCTTTGGTATATTTTAGGACCATTAAGGAATGGGATTGCTTGTCACTTGGAGGTATCAGAACTATCCACATTTGACAGACAGTGGTCACTGTTTCAAAGACATTAACAGTTTTCCATTGGAAAAGATATTAACACTTTTACCTTGGAATTTACCAGTAAGATTATCATAGGTTGGATGAAGAGATGCATGGAGCAGGACATGAAACACTGGGGGAACTGAGAATGGGAATGGTCAGACAAAAGAGAAAGGACAGCACTTGCCTGGAGAGGAAGCAATTATCCATGTAACTCCATGTATGAAACTTTCATGCTTTTCTTTAGGTTTTGAAAAGAGTCTTGCTTGCTTTAGTAGCAAAATACTAATATACTTTACCTTTTTTTTTTAATTTATTTGGTAGTCAGTAACCAGATTTCTTAAGAATTTTCTATTCTTGGCCAGGACATACTGAATTTGGTACGTTTTTAGGCAAGGAATTAATCCTACACACATGGACCATTCATCTATAACAAGCAAAAACACCTTCAATGTTTTAGAGAAAATAAGGTTACCTTAGAAAAATTTCTTCTTTTTTTGTGTCAATATTTTATCTCTTCATGTAGTCTAGATATTCTGGAAAGAAAGAAAACCAGTAATAGTGATTGTTATTTTCTTGCGAGACAAAATCATTTCCATTTGTCTCAGCGTGAGGAAGGAAGCCATAAATCTGTCCGGTTGGCTGTTATCATTTCAGGACTGTAGGAGGATGAGGCAGAGATCAGAAGTCACTCATTTTCACATAACACATCTAGAAGAATTACACTGCTGTGTCCAAGCTGAGGGCCCTTCCCTTTGTGGGAGAAATCTGGTACTGTTCTCAGTCCCAGGGGATGCATGAACACAGCCAGTTTGATTGGGGGGCAAATGGTTGGCTTTCTTTTCTTTTGTTTTTAATTGTTTTGTGTTGCCCTCTGATGAATTACCACATGTTGAACTTCAGGACTTCAACCAGCCTCTCCCAGCCCTGTTTTTTCCCTCTGGCTATAACTGGGCTTCTGGAAGGATTCTTTGGTTCAGGTGTCTGTACTGAGGTGTGGTTACATCACCTTCTTGGCTTTTGAAGGTGGCATTTTGTTTTGACAGTATGGAATTCAAAGGAAAGGACCTCTCTTCCATCATCACATTTTTTTTTTTTTATTGTAATATATGAAAAGAGATTTGCAGTTGTGGAAGTTTAATTAGGTGAAGCTATTGAATGTCACTAGGCTTTTTGAGCTGTTGTCAATAAGTGGACTGTAATATTACATGCATTTACCTGTAATATCTATGCTTGTAAAACTGAACTTTTTTATTATCCTTTTTATTGTGTTAAGTTTTTTTTTTGCCTGACAGATCTTGATAAAGGCTCTACATGCATTGTTTAGGGAAAGGTTCTGTTTGGGGCTCCATTAATAATGGATATCATCCATCTGTCTCTCAAAAATGAATTTTCATGATCTCATTGTTTTGAATGCTATGGCTAAAGCTCACAGTTGTCATATGTAGGAATAAGAATTTGCCTTAGTAGATTAGACCATTGGTCCATGAAATCAGGAATCCTGCCTTCACTGGCAGCCAGTTCATTGCTCTACGTATTAAGGACACTATTCTGATCATTCAGGATACAGAATTTTCTCTAATTTAAATGAAAAAGCAGCATGATAGGGCTCTTTCATTTCCCTCCAGGATATTAGGGCACATTCATGGAAACGCATCAGGGACAATACCACATGCTGTGGATATCCTAAAGGGGGAAGGAGAAATCTGTAGAAGAGTAGTGAACAGTACAGACTGTCATGTTCCACTCATGTTTTTCTTCATATTTCTTTGAAATCTTTTAGTAATTGTGTAAGTGGCAGAAGCCCTTGGGCAGCTCTGACTTTTGGGGCATCAGTTCAGCCTTAGCACTGTCTGTGCATTAGTGGCCTTGGCAGGATTACATAAACCAGATTTTCACCTGAATGAAATGGTCCTCAACAGTTTTTCTTTTGCTTTAGGCATAAATAGTGTTTTCTGCAGTGTCACATTGGCATGCTCAGTTTTGATTTCTGCAGTGCTGATCATGAGGAAATGTCTCTGTTCTCTGTCTATGGAAGGCGTGCCCTGCTCTGCTTTTTGCATTATTAAAGGACTGACACAGGGTGCCTTGTACTCCTGTCTCCCTTCTCTCATTCTGGATGATATCCCTTGCAAGGTTTTGCAGAAGTCACTTCATATTCTCAAACTTTGCCTCTGCTGAAGTCAACAAAATCTTTATAATTTGCTTTTGCAGGGTTAGGTTAGGAAATGAGAAATTTTATCTCCTAAAGCAGATTGTTTCTGATGGTTTTGCTGAAGAATCATCCTCCAGCAAAACAGGACCTGACAGATCTCTCCAGAACTTCTAAGCCAAATCTCTCTCTGGAAGCTGCAGATATCATGCTGCTTCTGGCTGGTAGCTGGGGCAAGAGGTATCTCTGTGGTGGTTGTGAGAGGGAAGTTGGAGTTTTGACAGACACTTTGCCCTTCTTCTCCTAACTTGCATGTAATGCTGAAAGAAAATAGTAAAAAAATACCAATGCAAAGAAAAATGTTGCAAACACTCGTGGCACATGCACTATTTTCGTAGTTGTTCCTAAAGGAAACTTTTTGGGTTTGAAAGCCCCTCAAGTGGAGACCCACCAAGATACTGTCAGACTTATTCATGCCACAAAGAGCGAATTACCTAAGATCATTAAAAAACTGCCAGAGAAGCGGGCAAATTGGAAAGTCTGTGTAAGTGATACATGTTCATTTATGTGTGATCAAGTTATTAATTTTAGATAAAGAAATGATGCAGTAGGAAAGATTATCCACATTTTAACTGTGACCATAGGCAGTATTTGTGTTTTGTTCTTCTAGTAAAATGACAATAATCATATTTTTTACATCAGAGAAATATTTTGAAAATAAGGCTTATAACTTTTCCAGCACTAGGGTCTCAGTGCCAGCTTTGTTTAGTAGATTAAACAACACAAATGAAGTGAGACTGAAATAACCAGAAATGCTCCTCTTTCTGAATGTTTCATTTTGTGCTCTCATTGACTATCCCATTCCATTGATCATTTGAAGAACATTTTTAAATGCAGCTGTAACTCTGTCATTATTTCTTCTTTTGAGGCATTTGTTGTGTTAGTAACATGACCCTAAGCCTGTACATGGGAACTTCTTAGGAAAAGATGTTAGAGGAAAAAAAAGGAAAATACTGCTCTTGTCAAGAATTGGTCAAAGACAGTCTTCCTTTTCCTCCCTTCACTGGATTCAAAAAGTAGATTTTTTTGATTAGGACATCAGCTGATGTTTATCACTAGGTTTACCTGCACTGATGAAAGGAATTATGACAGACAATCTCGCTGTTGAAATCTCTGCAGAGATCACCTTCCACATACCATCCCTGTGCCATGATCTACACTTAATCTGCATTTTTTGATTTTTGACCGAGTTGTGTAGGACTAGTTAAACATAGACATAATTTAAACATAGACAAGAAAGACTAGTAAAGCTTATACATTAAAAAAAATAAATAATTTTCAACACTGAGGCTCACAACATGTGATAACTTGGCAAAGAATGTCCAAAGACTTCAGAAAAATAAACAGCAGTGTAATATAAACTCAAATAGAAAACACCAGTTCTTTATCAAACAACATCAGATCTGATATTGATGGAGTTTTCAGTAGCAAGTACCATCCTGTGGAATGTTTGCATGTATTGAAGTATCAAAATTAGAGATATTACTTGCTTTGGATCAGAGGCTATGTGGGGCTTTTCTATATGGGTTTGTGGCAGGAAATGACAGTGCCAGGTGATAGTCTCATACCTGGAACTCCAGCTTGTTGCCTTGGAAGTTGGCTTAACTTTAAAAACTGCATCTAATTCATAATTACTTGTCAATTGATTTGGTAACCTGAAGGTGGTTAGAACCTTTGCAATTGGTTTTGAGATACAAATACAGTCAAAAAAAACCCAAAACAAAAAAATGAAACTCATTTAAAAATGAGACTGTATAAAAAAAGAGGACTTGATGTTTTTCCCTTTCAAGTATTATGGGCTTTTTTTTCCTCTTCTCAGCTTTGTTTTTGCAGTCTTCTGTAGCTCTGATGTTTCTGATGGACCTCATGTTAACTTTGAAAACTGCATCTAATCCATAATTACTTATCAATTGATTTGGTAACCTGAAGCTGGTTAGAACCTCTACAGTTGGTTTTAAGGTACAAACATAGTTTAAAAAAACACCAAAAAAACCCAAACTCATTTCAAAATGAGATTATAAAAAAAAGAGGACTTGATGTTGTTTCCTTTCAAGTATTGTGCTTTTTTTTTTTTTTTTCCTCTTCTCAGCTTTGTTTTTGCAGCCTTCTGTAGCTCTGATGCTTCTGATGCACCTTATCCTAATTTGCTCTGGAGAAAGCCAGAAGAGATTTCAGGTCATTGGGTAGAAGCTGTCCTTTGTTTACCAGGTTATTTGTAGTTAGGTGGTGATCCTGTTGGGTTATCAGCGCTGAGTTCTCAGCAGACAGCACGCAATCTCTTTGGGAGGGAGCAGCAGTGGCCAGGGCAGGTGTGCCTGAGCCCAGGCTGTCCCTCGCTGTCACACCGCGTGGCGTGGCTGTCACTCTGCTCCCGGCTGCCAGCACTGACAGGTGCCTGCCCCCGGGGGCCTCGCCAGGAATATTCCCAGGATGATCACTCTGTGCTGCAAAACCCAGCCCAGTGATTAAATAAACATCATTTCCTCCGCTGGAATTAAATACACTCGCACTGTATGGAGATGTGTGTTCAATAAAAAGGCTGCCAAGCTGCCGTACCTAGGTGGGCCAAATGTGTAAATAAGGTACAATTTCAGTTTGTGTCCTCTCGCCTTAGGGAGGGTCTTTTAATGACTTGATGTGATGCCTTTTACAGTTTATCGCTGGTGACATTTTGAGGACACACACAGTTCGTGGAACAAAGAACAATAAAGCTGGGGTATGTTCCTGGATGTGGTTTGTGTGCCCTCCAAGTTCCAGCAAACACAAGTAAAGGGCTACTGTATATAATTTTCCCTGAAGGCAGGAAAAAAAGGCTTTATTAAGGAGAATAATGTCAGCTGTGTGACAATAAACAGGTACTAACCTAACACTAGAAGTTCATTTTAATAAAGTATTGTTTTATTTCTGATATTATTTCCTTTTTTTAAATTGTATTCCTATTTATAGCCTATATTTTGTGTTTTCTGATCTTTAAGATATCTTAGTGTTTCCAAATTCCCTGTATATCATACATAAATAAATACATATTTATGTATTAGAAAGCCACAGTGTCACTTATGCAGTGATCCTGACTTGGAGCTCCAATTAGTCGTAGATGCACTCAGCCCTCAGGTCAGTGAGTGCCTGGAGAGCACAGACAAAGATCCTGACCTTGGCATCTTTGCTTGTTCAAGGGACAAGGATCCCAGGTGCTTTGGGAGGGTGCTGTTGTAGTCTCAGCCAGTCTGCATTTCTTCAGGACCTGCTTCTCACTCTTGTTGTGTGTCTCTATCTCTGAAAAATAAGGTGATTTTTTTTGTCTCTGTAATGAAGAAAGGGGAGTCCAGCTGAAATATATGTGCAAGTGTGTGTATATACAAGTACACATAATTTTCTATACATGAATCATCCCAGGATAATATATTTAGATTATCTGTAGATACAGTTTCAACAGAAATACAGCAAACAGTCTGAAAGATATTAAGTAAATGAACTTTTGTGATCACATTTGAGTCCATACCACACCTGCTACATTGTATGATATGTTCAAAAACTATTTGGATAGTCCTGGTATTTTTAAATTATTTTGTATTGTGTTACTTTACATACAGCTTCAGTTGCCTCCCATTTGGGATTCTGTTATAGCGGACTTGCCAGTGTCTGTTCCAAAGAATTTTGTCATTCTTGGTGATGGGTAGAAAATGAGACTGAAACCTAAATTTTTCTTCTGGTCCTGGTGTGATCAGGAGCTGATGGTGGCAGGGGGCAACTTCTGGAGGAGGATTTTGCAGCTTGGTCCGACTCAATCACAATGGTGGTGCCTAATCACCAGAACTGAGATGAATGTAGAATCCATTCAATGCAGTCACTGACTCCTTGGCCAAAACCTATTTGTGTTATTAAGGGTTACAAATAGTTACCAAAATGCACCTCTGGTAACCTTCACAGCTGCTAGGTGTATGGCATTTTTAATTAGTCAGGTATAAATATTCTGCTGTCCTAAACATGAATGTCTGGTCCAAAAAGAAAATACAACAAAACTATCCTCAATTGATTAATAAAAAATTTAATGAAAAAAGTGTGCTCCCACTGGTAAGACTATTGTATTTCAAATTTTCTAATTTACCTTTGCCAAAGCCAACTACTCCCAGAGTCAGTCACAGTAACTGAGATGGTTTCTGCTTGGAATTACAGTCTCCATAATGGTTTCCCAAATCCTGGTTGCTCTCCTACCCTTGTTGCTCCAACTTACTACATGATGAATTAGTTAGGACTGATATGGCAAACCGAGTATTGTGTTGGGAATTTTGTGTGATTATCCCTACAGCAATTGTTAATGGTAAATATTTTGTCCTGTTTAGTCTGTGCATTTGGCTGCAACCCCTGGTAACGTTCAGTGTCACAAAAGTTTCAGTCACTGGCAGCTGCCACTGGGTTTGTGCCCTTCTTCAGGAGCTGCTCCTTGCTCCACTGTGTCCTGGCACCTCTGGAAGGAAAATGGCTAAAGCCAGTCCAGGGCAGGCACTGCTTTCTTCTTTAACCCTGGTGCAGCTGTTAAACACAACATTTTGGGAGGGTTATGGAGAATATTGGTGGATATATCGAGCACATTTCTGTTCTGAGAGTTTCCATCTTTTGCAAAGTCTGATATTTTGGAAACAGCTCTGTTGCAGGCTGTGGCTATGCCAGGGAGGTAGGAGCTCGAATTTCACATAGATACAGAATGTAAAAACATATCAGAAATGCATGATATCACAAATGCATTAACCAGAAGTTAGTTGTGAAGATTGTCTCCATATCACAGCTAATGTAGAGTAACAGGTTTAAAAGAAATACGCATGTGTTACAGTTTCCACAAGTAAATTAAAAGTGTATGAGAAAGGAAGGAAGGAAAGAATCAAAACATTTATATTAATGTTGCACTGATATTCAATATCATGTATCTCATACTTACTTTAACTGCAACCTGAAAATGAATTTTGTCAGCATCTTCAGACAAGCTGAGCAGTCATTAAAAATAACAGCAATCATAAACTCCATGTATTGCACCAGCTGCATTTCTCCAAGTTCTGTAAAGGATTACAAATTTTCTCAGTGGGAGATGGGATCCCGCATCAAACCCCATTTCAGCAAGTAGCAATCAAAAGTGGTAATTCGATGTGGTTTATTACAGTTTATTTCTCCACTTTTGGTTCAGATGGCAGAATGACAGGACCTCAAAATAACTACTGCAATGTTCCCTCCATGAGTAGATTTGCTGATCCTTCTGATCTCATAGCTTTAAGTTCTAGAGGATTCTGATTCTTTTTCCCATTTGCTCTTTCTATGATAATTTTTTATTTTAGTTTCACTTCAGTTTCTTTTTTTTTTTTTTTCCCCAGATCTCAGTTTGCTCTGACAGTGTAATTCCTCTTGTTCCTGATAATCTTTTTAGTCATGGAAAATACATAGGTAGACTTTTTCTCATGGACCAACCAGGGAATTTCAGTTAAGTGAAATAGAAAAGCTGGCCAGACACAGGGTAGTGGAAGAGCTGTTCCAAAAATTAAAGGCTTGAGTGTATAAGGTACAAAAATGCAATAACTTTGAAATCAATCTAGTGGATTAGATTGTGCCTAAATTGTGCCTTTTTACTATGTATCCTTGTGCCTGGCTAAGCATTTGGGGTATCACATCTATCAGTGCTGTATTTTAAATTTGCTTTATAAATAATATTACTTCCAAAGGTAAGGGTGGAAAGGGGTGAGAGGAATAATGTATAGCTCCACATGTCCATAACAAGGGTTTTCCCTCTTTCACAGATCAAGTCACATTAGTCAAGTGGCTCTTTTCCAGTCAGCAAAGGCTGACTGAACTCTAGCCTTGGAGCATAGATCCAAACAAATCAAATGGTTTGCATTATGCAATAAATCTATAGGCATTTGCTGAAATCTAATTCCACTGTCCTTGAAATGCTCCACTGAACTTTTAAGATTTTAATAATCTCTCATTATTAGGAATATTAATGTCTCTGTGTGGAAGGTGGATTGTGGAGGGTTAATTTCTGTCCAGGTCAAAGATCAAGGGTTCAGTCAATTGTCATGAGAATATGAAAGAGAACAGTAGAGACCTCTGAATGACCCCCTTGAAAGCAGATAAACTTGCAAAAATGTTTCAGCAGTAATTTTCTGTCAAAAACTAGAGAAGATAATGTAATTTTTCCCTGAGAAACAATGACAGCACCATTTCTCTGTGCATCTCTCCCTGCTGCTTAATCCTCACTGAGGTGTTATACAGGTTATCAGAGAAATGGATGTACAAATGCAGGGTTCTTTGGCAATGAGTGCCCTTTATTGCACTTTAAATGTGCACACAGCAGCCAGCAAGGAGGTGGTTTCATATATCTTCTAGTCCTCAGGAAAGCAGCCACAGTTTCCTGAATATCTGGGCTGTGATAGGCAGAATAATTTCCATAACATTTCCAGTGTCATGTACATGACTGGAGGGAAGCTGAAGCTTCACCACTGGTTTCAGCTGAGCTGTGGCTTTTTACAGAGACCAAGGAATGGGTGGTCTATGACTGCCAAAAAAAATCAAAACTCACCAAAATGTGGTGCATTTCTTGGTGTTTGTAGCCATTGTGGGATGAGAGAGAGAAAAAATACTGCTAAAGAATTCTAGGGAAAAGGTTGAAGTATTTTATTCTATTTAGCCTGTCACAGGAATTCATAGAAAGAATAATTAGAAATATCACTCAAACCGTGGGAGATATGGAATGTTAAGACTTTCTGTGGGAGATAAGTGTTTTCATATTAAAGTGTTGAGGTTTTTTTGTTGTTTTGTAACAACAGTGTTTTCCAATTTATGTCATTGTTGTCTTTTTGTCTTTGTGTTTTTAAAAGAAGTGGGAGGTTATGAAAAAATGTTTCTTTGGCTTGCTTATTTTATTTTTAAAAACGGGAAGTTTATTCAAACTGTTTTCTGAGCATCCGCATGCTCACAGTGATTCTCTGTTTTTTGTAAAACACAAGTGTATACATTGATGAATTGTGATATGCATACATTAGAATAGAATAGAAAAGCCCACAATTAATAAAACCAATAGAATATATAAAAATAAATTTTCCCATCCCTACTTTGGTACTTTCCCTGAATGATGAGATTAGTGAAGGAAATTCTCTATTCTCTTTTCCTGATGTTTCCAGAGGTTGACCTCTCATCTTCAAGGTTGTAGGCTGATATTTGGCACATTATTAGGCATGGAAGAGCAAAGCACATTTCACTTAATAATGCCTTTTGTTTGCATTGCTCATGATAGCAAAGGCTGAACTGCACACAAACAATGGAACAATGTGAGTACAAGGGCTCTCCCTTGATCTCCCCAATTAAATGAATTGAAGCAGCCTCTATCTGTGTGACACATCTAAAGAGATCCCCACACTTCTCAGCTTAGAGGCCTCTGGGTAGGCTGAGTGAAATACAGAAGCTGCAAAGGAGCTAAAACACTGTCAGGTAAAAGGAATCTTTCAGAAGTGAAGTAACCCTTTTATCACAGGTGTTGTTTTAAGGTCCATCTTTAATGCAGAATAAACTCAAATAGTCCTCCTTCTCACTTCCTTCCTTGAGTATTTGTTCCTCCAGTCTTGTAAATAAATTTTGACATGTTTGAATCAATAAAAAAAAATTATTCAGTGCTGATTTTGATCTCTTTTAAAAAGCACTTAGTACAGGAAGAATGACAACAAAGCAAGGTGCTTTCTCTTTCATATGTTAGCTATTTGAGTCAAAAGTAAAGTCAGCTATTTGATAGGTACCAAAGTTCATTCAAAATTTTAGGATTCTAATGACAACTTCTATAAACCATATTAAATGACTTTTTAGCACATTGATCTACAAGATGAAATCTAATTTGACTAAATGAGACTAAATTAATAGATAATTAGACTAAATCTAATAGAGGAAATCTGAAGAGCAGGCCACACCATGAAATGCATAAGAATCCAGCTGTGGGAGCTGGTGTAGTCACTGCAGCCTTCAAGTAGCCCAGCAAATGTTCTTGGAAGTTCCTGTGAAGAAATGCTCTTTGCAAATCAGTGTTTTCAGGAGTGCTGTGGAACTCCTGTATTTATTTAACTCAGAGATGAAGTTTTTTGGTTGGGATCATCAGACCATATCTAAGAAATGTTGTTGAAGGAAAAGGTGTGCCAGTAAATTCCTTGGTTGGGTTTCATCATACTCACCATTATGCTTGTGGTGCAGTGGTTATTTATGACAATCACAGAACTTGCTGAGTTGTGAGAGACCCATCAGGATCATCAATTCCAGCTCCTGGCCCTGCACAGGACACCCCAAGAATGCCAACCTTTGTTTCTTCTACTGAGAAACCATTTCCTTTAGCTTGTACTACTGTGGCTGCACTTTACAGCAGAGAACAGCTTTCCTTTTGTAGCTGCACATCATGAATAACAGCTTTATTTGGTGCCAAATGAGATGCCCTGATTTGTGAGCTTTCCATAAACATATCTGAATTGTTCAATTTCCTTCTCATTCCATAATTTCCATCTTGGCCTTCTGCCTGCTGATATTCAGATAAAGAGTGCATTCAAGTCATTTACAAAAATGCTGTGAAACTGACTGTAGCCTGCTATCAAGCCTAACAGGATTGTTTGAATTTTGTTTATGTGTGATGTAAGTACCATTCAACATTTTCTTTTAACAGCTACTTTAACAGCCCACTTGCTGTAATGGATGGTAACAGGAAAAAACCAACATTAGCAGGTACCTGCTAAAATGAATATATTCCATGTTCATGGCAGAGGGTAACATTGATTGTTATTTATAGGTTTGTTTTAATGCTTTTTTCATTTGAGAAAAGGAGCAAGATAGCTTACTGCTTTCTTTTTTCTTATTCTTCTTTCATGTCCTTTCCACGTGGTGATGTATTTCCAACATGGATAACTGAACTGCTGTGCAAATCTCTTGAATTTGATATAACTTCAATAGGTAAGTGAATGATCCCAAATTACTTTAGTACTTTTGATGAAAAATATTTATTTAAAATTTAATATGTAAAAGAATATTTATTTCCAAAGAAACAGTAAAAACATGTTTGGTATTGAGTCCAGCAAACAGCAAACTGGGCTGATAAAGGTTTGGATCAGCCTGATTCTTCCTTTTCCCAAAGGAGCATGTGTCTTGCCATTTTTTGGCCTCAGTATTAGGATAAATTTAGCACTTGCTTAACTGCTTGCATTATAGAATCTATTTATTCTTCATGGATAAATATGAAGAAAGAGTTACAGTGGAAAAGGAAGTCTTTGAGAATAAATTCCATACTCATAGATTTGGAGGAAAAATTCTAAGAGAAGAAATCTCGTCTTCAGCGACTAAATTACTGTGGTTTTTCAATGTCTGAAAATTTATACTGAGCTAGAAAACTCTTGATGAGGAAGGTGATTAGGAAGGGGGTGCAAAGCAAGATACAGGGAGGTGAAAAACTGTTTTGTGAGATCACTCTGTCCAGTGGGTGAGTATCACTGGATACCATGTTGTCAATGTCTGCTATTATTTACAGCAGTAATTGTGACTTGCATAGATAGCAGCAAATTGCTCTGCCTGAGCATGGAGATACTCACTAGAGGCCAAGAAAATTCTTGGGGTTGTCTTGATAAGGTTGTGACTGTATAGTTTAAGAATAATAATGCTGCACTTCATGCCACAGCCAAGCAATGGAAAGTTGCAAAGTATGGTAATTAGTGTTACAGAAATACAGAGTTTCTGTGATTTTCTGTAGTTTTATTCTGGCTCTTGTAGACGCAGGGAAAGAGTGGGGCTATCCATCTGGCATCTGAACCTGAGTGTGTACAGGAATCCTCACCCTCAATCCCAGGCTCTGTCCCGTCCTTCCCATCTCAGGGCACCGGGCTGTGCCTAGGCAAGACAGACTGGGACAGAACCCTGGCATGACCAGGCAGAACTACCTAGAAGAATCACCTGCCAGAAGAGCATGTGTGTGCTAAGTTAAAACTGAGCTTCACTGATTGTTAAAACTCTGTTTCTTTGACATTTCTTCACTGTTGCTGCCACTTACTAGCTGAGATCAAGGATTGCAATTCAAACACAGGAGCAACAGCTCTGGTGGTTCCCTCATTTGTTCTCCAGACATGGAGTGTGGATATGTCCCCATGCTGACACTTAGAGCAGCATTTCTGCAGCTGGAAAACATTCCTCTGCAATACAGATCTTGTAGCAGTCTCTTGAATTTTGTAGACCGCAGCAAGAAGGAAGATGGGGAAATGAAGCAGTCCCGAGATTGTGGTCTCAAAAATATCAGTGCTGGCTGTTGTTGCCAAGAGCAAAACTTGGCCTGTGATGTTGGAGGGTCTCTCAATTAGCACACTTAGTGTACAATATTTGCTTTGGCTGTTTCAGGAGGCAGCCAGCATTTGGCAGAACAGATATGTCAGTTTGCATTACTGCAATAGATGTTTGAGAGATGTTGGGAAGGAACAAATATACTGAAGGATACTGTGAGAGGGAAAGCCAAGAAACTATGTAAAACCTGCTAGCTGTTAAGCAGGTGATTATTTTGCTGGATTATACCTGTCCACTCTGCAATTTTTTTCTGTGTGCTTGATATATGTAGACAGTAAAACGAGCTGAGTGTATTGTACTCGCCCAGGTATAGTGCAATTACTCCACATTTTTTCCTCAGAAATCCTGCATTCAGGCTGGAGTTTCAGGGGGTTCACCAGGGAAGGAACAGCTGGCTTCTTTATTAGATTTTATGTCGTACATAAGGAGACCATGTTTCCCATTGTCAGAGCGTAAAAGAAAATGAAAGCTCTGGGCATCATTAAAATCTTGGAAGTGTAGTGAGTGTCAGTTCCATTCCCACAACACCTGGATCAAAAGCTTAGTGTGAGGCCACTTAGCAAACAAAACCAGACTGTTTTCCACACTTCAGATTTTTTGCATTGTTTCCAGTTAGTTTCTATTTAAATGATGCTCAGCCATATTGTCTTGGGTATTGTACTGTTGGATGGTACTGAAAAAGGAAAGTAAACAGCTGTAGAAAACCCCTTTTGTGTGCATTTTGAATATCTTTTTCTTCACACTGTGTATTAAAAAATTGAAATTAGAAATATTAATTAAAAAATTGAATTAGAAAAATATTTGGTTTCATACGAAAAGGTTACAGAGAGATGCCTCTGGGTTTGCTGTTTTGAATTTTTTGCATTTTCACATTTTCTGTAATGCAGTGCATGTTACAGATCTTGAGCTACACAGTGGTTTGCTGAACTGGTGGCTCAAAAAAAGAGAGACCAAGAGAGAACTGATGTGGTTTTCTTTTGAGTATATTATTTCTGAAAGACTGCACATTGCAGAGAATAAAGGAGTCAGACTAATTCTTAGTGGGTTTTGAGCCAGATGGTCACACATCTTGTTTTTATGATAAGTTGTGATAAGGTGAGTATTTCAGGAGAAATCAGTGACTTCCATTGGAGTTCAGAATGCTCAGTGAGTGTATATTAAATAATGTAGTTCCCAAAACTAGCTATAATTCCTATCAATATAACAAATTACCTGTGTAAATAAAGAAAAGGTTAGCAAGAATAAAAAAGTGCTGTTATCTTTCTACATCTTGGAATCGTATTTAGGATCTGCAGAAAATGTAGGACTGTGAGTAATTGTTAGGCAAAGAAATTGAGGTTATATTTTAGAAATGTGCATAAAACAGACCTGAAATATGTAATCCATTCAAAAGGGAAGTTACTCTGCAACAGATATTTGCAAGAGGAACCTTTATTATTTATTCAGGGTGGTGTTTGGAGATATCATTCTGAAAATATAATACATAGGAAATAGTTAGAAAATTGGGGGGAAAATTGATTTTTTATATTAAGAAGAGTATGAATAGATTATTTATCTTTCCAATGTGACAAGAGGACTGTTTGTCTTGAGAAATTGGTTAAGCAGTCAGGGACAGCAAGTCAGAAGTACTGTCAGGACCAATTGTGGTTGGAGAGAATTTGTGGTGCCAGTTAAATCTTCCTGAAGAGAGCTTGGAAAGTGTTCAAGATGTTTGATGTTTATTGACATGATTCTTTCAAACAGATATTTTTTACCTTCTGTATTCCTCCCGTTTCCTTCCATTCAGCACACAATGCAAATTAAAGCATTATTGTTATTACTACTATTACTGCTTTAGGTAGGAGTAGTCTGACAATTTCCATCTTTCTTCTCATAGTACATTCCAGCCCATGTCAGGACCCAGCAGTTCAATCCCATAATAACCTTGTGGCTGGAGCAGAGCTTATGAGCTGACCGTATTCACATGCTGCTGTTTGATTCCTGTGTCATTGAACTTAAGATGAGATACCATTTCTTCCTGGTTATTTCTCTCCTTTCCCATGGCTTGAAGTTGTGCTGGATGTGGTCTTACATGCTGGCAATTCTGTAATTCACTGTTTTCATTTATAGATTCATATACATATTTATATATATATATATATTGGTGCACATATATATGTTTGCTTTAGCAACAAAGTGTGTCACACTTTACATCAGGGATGTGTTGCAGAGACACACTGAAACATTGAGAATTGTGTCCCACTGAATACCAAGAGATCACCTGTTGTTTTTACCTTACTGCTGAGTCCCCTCTCCCTCTCTCCTTTTCTGCACACATCATATTGTTTTGTCTTCCAAATAGCATTTTAGATAGGTTACTACTGAGCACTCTGGCTGCTTGCTGCTTGGTACCTGAAGTCTTAATAAATAATTAATGAGAAACCAAAATAGTTATTAGTAAATGCATTGAAACCCATTGGCTCCCTGCAGCAGTCTTAGGTGATATTTCTTTCCAGAGGCACACATGATTAATACCATGAAAATTCAGTTGAAGAACATGTAATTACACCCTTCAATGATAAGCATCAGATTTTTAAAAGTTTGAGCAATGTTGCAGCTTTAGAAGACAGGAAGATTTCATGTCCTCAGGTGAGAAGTTATGATGCTGAGAGTGAGTGCTTAATATGAGGTATTTCCTTTGGATCAGCACATTAAGTGCATCACTGTTACCTGGACAGTCAGAGAAATAGAAAGAGCAGTAAATAATGGATTAGTTCTCAGGATTTGATACATGTGTGCATGTATCTCTCTCACCATTTCCCTCCAATCCTGTCTGTGTGCACATCTGTGTTCATCATAGCAAGGAGCTGCCACAAGAGCTGCATAGACTGCAATTTCTAATTAAGGAAATATTGGTTTGCAATAAGCTGTGCTGGCATTTATAGCATTCCAACTAATCCACACAGTGTCTGCCTCTGACCCTCATGCAATTCCAGACACGTGGCAAGGGGAATCTTAGTCAGTGTCACCAGCCTGAGTGCAGCCTGTGCGGGCCTGGAGTCACCAGTGTGCTGTAAATTCACAGCCAAGTCCTCTGGCCTGTAATGCCTTCATTTAGAAAAGCCCTTTGTCACAAATGGGGAGGCTGTATGAGTTATTTTGATCAATCCCTCCTATCAGAATTTCCTCTGCTCTGTTCCTCATTAATGGTCTATTACGAGCTGTATCAGCGCTGCAGATCTCTGCACACCCCCACTATGGGCCATTATTTGCTGTGTATTTTATTGACATCTATGTTTAAACACTTAATGCTCTTCATTATGCTCTCAGGATCAGTAACAGCAGGCCATCAACATAAAGCAGCTCAGTGCCATTAAAACTAAGCTACTAACTTATGTTGATCTAAAATAGGCTTGAGGATGCAGATGTTGCTGTTGCTTTACTCCCTCTGTATGCTTTTCATTCTGTTTCTTTTCAACAGTGCAAGTTTTTAAAAGCAAGTGAGTTAAAGCTCAAACATTTTGTTAAGCATAAGCTGTTACAATGTGCTTAAGTGTCAGGTTCAAGTTGGAAAGTAAAGGAATGGAAGCTGACTTTTCTGAAATACTTTCTTTCAGACGAGAAATCAAATTATATTTTGATATTAGGTAAGGTGAAATTTAGGAAAGGTTTGAAGCATCTGCTTAGTAAGATCACTGCATGGCAAGGAATATTGGAGTGTCACAAAATGTATAAACAGAATCTGAATTTCAGTCTATTCTACATCTGCAGCTTTCATTCTGTTTAAGGAAAATGAACAGGGAATGAAAAAAAAATCTGGAAAGTTTTGACTAACACAGGATGTGAATTTGAAAAATAAATACTTTTACACATCACTTTTTTTGAGCACAGTTATATTATGGTGAAAGATACAGAGATATTTAAAGGACAAACTCTGTTTCAAAAAGCTAGAAAACAGAGATAGCAGGAAATAAGTTTGTGTCTGCCTCCTGAAGAATAATTAGTTTGATTTCTTTGGTGATAATGAGGTTGGTATAGAGAGGAACAACTGGTTACATAAGGCATGCAAAAGTATACAAAGATATAGATATATCTATAGTGTACAAAGACATAGATATATATTTTTTAGGTTTTTAAGTCTAGACCTATTGATCTTGACTTAAAAACCTAAAAACGAACAAAAAAAACCCAAAACCCTGATCAGCATTGCATTGATTTTGGGTTGTTCTTCTGTTTAATAGTAGGGAGAGAGGAGTTAATATGATGAGCTATTTTCTTTGTTGCATTTCTAGGCATTGCAGTGCTCAGCTCAGCAATAGAGCTGTAGCATGGAAAAAGAAAACAGTTCAGCCCTGTTTGTGCATTTTGTGCCTCTTGGGGCTGTTCTGGTTTGTCGTTTTTCCACTGCCCTCCACCATTTAAAATGTGGGAAAATCTGGGTTTCCGAACTAACATAGGGATCCATGGGTCTGGTGGCCCTAGCACGTATTCTTTGGAATATGTTATTCCATAAGATAATGAATTTTGTTATTGATTTTTCCCTGTAAAATCATTAACATTTAATTTGTTGGTTTTTTGTTGTCTTTTTCTTGCATTCAGTGGGAACTGAACTCTTGCATCAACATCATCCTTCCTCTCAGTATTTTTCTTATTAAAAATTTCTTATATTTCACCATCCATAGAAGTTACTGAGAATACAATCAGTGATTTAAATGCATGTTTTCATCTCACAGTTTTTGGGTTTTTTTGGAAGGAAAACTTGACATTTGCATTCAATTTGATCACACCAAATTAAGTGCATATATAGGCTCTTGGACTGATGTGATCCTGTGTTACACATCTTGTTCAATTCCTTCTCCAAACCCTTTTTTGAAAGAAAAGAGTGATGGGCTGAAATGTACATAGTAGTTTGCAAAGCAAACAGCTGGAGAATGGAAGCACCATATTTTTAAAAGAAGTAATAAACTGGTATGGACTCATAGGTAATAACTGAGATTTTGGCACCTTTCTTAGGTGAGCAATAAAAAGAACATTCAGCAGGAAAAATTAAAGGTGTTATGGAGATTTTGAAAGTGATTTTCTGTTTCCTACTGAGGGATTATGAGAAAGATGAAGGATTTCAGTCTTTGAGAACTGGAGACAGCAATTTCTCCAGCTCTATGGGACATACAATGCTTAGGAATGAAACAGAGTCTAATAAAATCTGAGGCTGAAATATTACCTCTGGCTCCCAGAACTTTATTCTTTTTTATCCTCTCAAAGGAATGCTGCATTCCAGTTAACCCTTGGACTTCCAGGGCTCACCAGTGCTTGACAGCTCCTATGATAAATCATCTGTGTATTTCTGTGTACGTGTGTATCTCTGCAGGATTCTTCTGAGAGCAGGGATAGAGAGGGGAGAAATGTTTCTTATCTGTAAAGTTGAATGATAATCTGATTAGTGAGTTGCAACACAGAAGAGCCTTAATATATGTGTTAAGTGTTGTATGTTCTCCTCAGTAATTTGTTAATGAGGCTGTTAAATCATTATAGTGGAATGCTTCTTGCATGTACTTGGGTGAAAGGGTCAGATGAATGTCATAAAATGCTTTGGGTTGGGAGAGACCTTAAAAATCATCTGGGTCCCTCTTACCAGACTTGGACAGATTTGGACATCTTGGTTTTTTTGACAAACTTGCAGTCAATCCCACTGTCTGTGCCAGAAAAAAGCGCTCTTGAGATTTTCCTTTGTGCACCCAAACTATTTCTAATAGGTCCCACGCAAATTTCAACCTTTCCCTTGATACCAGAAAAGCAGGAATCCTGCACAGATTGCATCAAGAACACAGAATGTTAAGGCTGCAGTCCATTTGATATGGGTATGTTCTTCCTGACTTTGCCTGCTTTGTGTAAAATAACATAATTGGACATAATTCGTTATTGATCTATCTAAAATAATAGTTTAATTCTGAGAAAAAAAGTGAACACCTTTATTGATAATTCATGTTTGTTTTGTGTCTTTCCCTTGCAGTTTTTCCCCCTTTACCTTCCTACATATCCTTTCTAGTTTTATTTCTTTTCTGAAATACAGTTAGAAATAAATTGCATGAGGGTTTATTGTCATGCATTTTTAAGGTGAGCTTGCTAGGATAGTGTTTTACAATTGGAGAACCCTCTTCTGTAAACATTTTGAAAGGTGTATTGGCTGTGGAATTACAGAAACACATTATTGACATCTCTGAAGGACTACAAATTACACTCCTTATTTTTAGAGCATCATCCAAATCTCATTAAACTCAACTAAAATATATGCTTGTAGGTCAGTTTCCCTGAGGCCAGTTGCTTAAGGCAATCTTAGATGAGGACACACTTGTGAGAATTGCAAAATCACAGTCTCAGTTAAGTGTTTCTGGTTCTTTGTATCAGTGAAAGCTTTTTATTTAAATGGGTTATGAATAAGTTAAAAATATAACACAGAGCAGAGAGAAACAAAATAGGGATGGAGTCTTCAAAGCTGAATATATAGACTTTAACCAGCTCCTGGTCTGATTTTATCATTATTGTAATGGCAGGAGCCATAATTTGCTTTCCCTTCGGCTACTCATTCCATTGCTGGACATGGTGCTCTAAAATAGTGATATTCTTTGCTTGGTCTGGATTCTTGGTTTTGCTTCAGATGAATTTGTCTCAGTAAAATGCACAAGAAAAAGACAGTGGCACCCTATAACCAATTTAAAGTCACTTTTCACAGCTGAAAATCCTCATTAACATCACAATGGCAGGAAAGGAAAGAATCAAGCCCTCCTTAACTCCTTATTTTTCAATCCTGGATGCAGTGTATGTGACCAGCCTTTGTCTCTGAGCCTGTCCTCTTAGGGTTTGGAGCTGAGGAAAGCAACATTTAGGCAATAATCCTAACTGCAGAAGCTTGTTTTTCAGAAGGTAATTTAAAATTTCTAAATGGAAGAGAGCATTTTCTTATTTTGCCTCTTCCTTCTCTCCTGGCATTGTAGACGTTGCTTTAAGGACACTTTAGCTACATTTTTTCTTTTTCTGTAGCCAGCTAAGTGGTTATTTTTTTTATCCCATGAAGAAAAGAACCTTTCAAAAGAAAACCTAAAAAAAAATCCCCTCAAAAAACCCAAAAAACACCACACATCTTGCAGGAGTTCCTAATTTGTGTTAATATTCTGAGAAAGAAAGGGAAAGAAATGGTGGAGAAGGAGGCCTGGGCTTAGTTTTCTTCAAAGATTTAAAGTAAGGCATGATGTCTCCCTAAATTTTCCATAGTTCAACTGGCAAAAAAAATCATTAGAAAAGAGGTGAAAGCTCTCCAACTTTTTGTTAGTGTCCTGGATAAATACCATATATATTTAGATATTGGATTAATTAAGAAAGATTGTTACACTTCCTTGATGCTTAACATGCAATTGAGATTTTTCTGCAGTAATTCTATTTAGTTATTGCACAGTATCTAAATCATGAGTCACATATGGCATTTCATTGGAGTAAGTGCATAATTAAAGAGCAGTATGTAATAAACCTAGGACTTTTTCAGTGGAAAAAAAATAATAATCCACACATTTGTCTTAATTATAAGATGAAAGAAACCAACACAGCAAACTCTTAATTAGACCTTTCCAATGCTCTTTTACAATTTTTTATTTTTAAATAAACATGTACAAGCTACTGACTTATTTCTTTAATTCTTTGTTTTATATATTATAGAAATTGCTTCTCTTGCAACAGAAATAATAGTCATGTGAGACATCATCATTATGGAACTTTATAACTCGATTACAGAATTCTTAATTAGAGCCATAGTTTAATGGGTATTAAACAGTGACAGTTACTTTCTTTACTGACAGTTTTAAGAGCAAAATTGCAGGGCATTATAAAGGGCATTTTGCAAATGAATTACATCCCTCCTGCTCAGCTAGGCCTGCAGAAAGGGAGTAGCAGAGACACGTGTTTGATGGGGTAAGCTGCAGAAATTACAGCTTTGAGCAGTGCCACTGCAGGGACAAATTGGCAGGCAGGGAGGAAGCAGAGGTGACCCCAGGCCAGCTGGACCCTCCCAGGGTCTCATCCAAGCCCTTCTCCAGGAGGGGCCAGTGCAGAGCCGGGCTGGGAGCAGGCAGAGGATGCTCAGGAACATCCCAATCCCCATTCCCAGTGCCGCTGCAGTGTGGTGATCACTGTGCCCTTATCAAGGTCACGGTGAGAAGGGAAAGCACAGATTTCATCAAGGCAGGGGCTGGGTGAGGCCTGTCTGAGGCACAGGCACAGGCTGGGTGCACAGACAGCTGGGGAGGCTCAGGCTGAGGTGAATTTTGTGTGTGAATTCCTTTTACAGTCAATAAAGCCAACCAAGAAAATAGCTTAAAGCAGGCAGCCCAGGCTAGCTTACAGAATCCTTCTAAACCTCTGTGACTGTATTGAGTAGATCTTTACTGACTGGGACACTGATCTTGCACATTGTCCTCAACTTTTCACTGTGTGCATTTTGTACTGGATCCCATCATGTGACTTCAACATCTTATTCCCTTCAGCATCTTATTCACATCTTATTCACTTCAACATCTTATTCACAATAGGTCAATACCCATTGGTAGCATTTTCTTTTAGTAGCCATCACATATTCTTTCTTCCACAACTTTTACCTATGTAGGAGTTGATTTCCCTTAAATCAAACCTGCCAGCCCTGCACAGGTGTCTTAGGTACGCCCAGGTAGCTAAAATGGGACAAGGCACCCATATTTTAGGGAATTGTATGCCAACCTAATTCTTTTAATAGCTGTAGCAGAGAAATTGTGGGAAAGTAAAACCTAACTTGTCATTTCCTTTTTTTCAAAGTCAGGTCCAACTCTGTTCTTTTACTAAAAGACTGTCTTCAGTAAAAGTCACTTTTACTAAAGTGACTTTTATGTAAGAGAGATAATCGTAGGCATACAAATTTAAAAAAAATAAATTATAGGAAATATTTATTCTTTTAACTCAAGTTACACCATTACTCTTAATCTACCTAGCTGGGAAACAAGCAGCTGAGGAACAAGAGCAGCATTATCTCCCCATATTGTTCTTCAGCATCATTCATCTGCAATGAAAAGACTACAGTCATGATTTCTCCTAACAAAAGATTAATGGCATCCTAGGCCAAATCATAAAGTGTGATAATCAGGGCAGCAGGAAGAATTAGAGTAGGTTTCCCTCTCCAATTAATGGCTGCCCCAAATGGTATGTTAATCCTGCTTTTGTCTTCATGTGTATAGTTCCTAACTCAAAGTAAAGGCAGTGCTGGTTGTGCCTGTAAATGTAGGCAGTACATCACTACTGCATGCAGCCCTGAACAACTTGGGGCTATAAAGAAATGCAAATCAGGAAAATGTTTGCAGGAGAAGTGTAGAAATAATTTAATTGCCCCATACACACAGGGACTGAGCTCTGCTGAAGGTTGAAACCCTGAGCTCACAGTGTGTTTGAATGGGAAGAGGCTACAAATGTATTTATTCACAGTGAATAGATATGTAAAAGGGGATCCTAAAGTCATTTCTGTCAGTTCTGTTCCAGCTAAACCAGAGCAAGGGGATATCTGAGTGCTGAATCACTTACACCAAGGGCTGTTTTGCTCCTTCTCAAAGGGTGATAGGAATTCAGAAGTCAGATTCTGTAGCACTCAGGAAGAAGCTGCTGCCAACTGTTTGGACTCTTGTAGCAACTTGACAGAGGGAGGGTTAGATGTCCAGAAAGTCTGCATGTATTTCACTCATGTTGAGATAGGTTGATTTAAAAGTACAAGACAAATGGGGTTTTTTATTTTATACAGGCCTTAGCGCCTCTGACTTTTCACGTTTTTCTGGAGCCACCACCTGGATTGGTTTGGTGTAGATGCAACTATTAGCCAAACTCTCAGAACACACACAGGTTCTGGCATTTCTGTGTACTTTTCTGGTGTTTTTTAATGCTGTACAATGCATGAAGAACCTTCTGTTCTCCTGAAGATCTTTTCTAAACTCTTGAGCTTTAGTACAAGTGTTTCAGAGATGGAGAGAGATTTAAATAGTCATTCTGATGCTGAATACTCATTTAACATGTTGCAGCTGATCCTGGTGGAGTGCTGTGTACAACTTAAGTATCAACAGTGGGGTTTCAACAGAGCTCAGAGTTGCTGCAAATTTCAGTTCTTGGCAAGAATGTCAATTTTGTATGTGCCAAGTGTCTGTTATTTAACCAAGCAGAGGATATTGAGTTACTGTAGCAGAAGCAAGATGTATGATTCATGTTTGCATATCCTTCTTCAAAACAGCAACAAAGAGATTTCACTTTTAACACAGCATGCTTCTCTCACTAGTCTTTTACCATTCACGTTACCATAATTTGGCAGTAAAAATAGAAATATTAGGTATTTATTCAGTTATTTAGTGAGATGGTTAGCAGAGCAGGCTTTCAGGTAGTAAACAAAACTAGCTAAGTCTAAGACCTGTAGCAGCATAGTGTTCATTTAAAAGTTCTAGAGTGACACTGTCATTAAAATTTTGTCACTATCAAATAAGTTTATTTTGAATAAAAGCTTAAAAAAATAATATTTACAAAGTAATAGTGACTTCAAATAGAAAGTTTTCTGTTAGGCCCTTGTGCTGGTTTTGATGGTGATGAGTTTTGATATGCTTAGGGTCAGGGTTTTTGATACTTCCTCCTCCTATTCCTTTAGGAAGGATAGCTTTTTCAAAACAATTTATTTGGGGGCAATTTGAATTTGATGCTGTTCCTTTAACACTTGGTCTTGAGGCAGTGGTTGCTGTCAGAAGAGATCAGCTCAGAGCCCTGTTTAACCCAGTTTTGTCACTGTGCCACTGCCCAGCACCGACTGCAGCCGCACGCGGGGCAGGGAGAGCTCCCATCTGTGCCAGCTCCCTCTGGGACACCCAGCAGCTCCCCTGCCTGCTCCCAGGCCTTGGGCTGCTGGTGCTGACAAGCTTCTTAGGACCTGCTGAAGGCTTCCCTAGAATCATACCCAGGTTCTCCTTTTTCAGCTTCCCTAGCTGAGGATGCTTAAGGCCATTCGGCATGTAATGAAGTGTATATACAAGTAATTAACTTTGGGATGGAGATTATTTTTTCCATAAGAAAACCCAGCTGCAAAGCAGCTTCAGAGTTTGGTTCATTTTTGGTTCCAGATTAATTTCCATTGGTGACAGCTGACATGAATTCTGCATTGAATCTCTGGATTGAAGGATGGACAGTAACAGCGTGATCTTGTCCTGTCTCTCCCCACTCGTGGGTTGTGCATGCAGAAATAGCTGTGGAGCCTTGCCTTGAAACCCTGGCAGCTCTGTGTGAGCAGGGGATGATGCAGTTCCTGCAGTGCCTTGGCAGGTGCCAGTCCATGGCACACCCAGATAGGTCCTGGACAGGGCACCTGTGCATGGGTCTGCCTTGCACCACCAAAACATGTTAAAAAGTGATGTGCTCAGGCTCCTCTGATCTTCTCTATCTCTACTATATGTCTATTATCTACACTACTTATATATATATATACTACATAGCTACGTCTATTCATTTTTACTACTTTGAATTAAGGCCCCAAAGACGTTGCAAGGATTATTAGTGGATCAACAAGGTGAAAAGTGTAATCATCTTAGGTCTGTGTGACAAGCACAGACTGAAGATGATTTTCAGCACTTTGTCTAGAACAGGGTGGTGTTTTGTTTTGTTAGGGCTTTTTGTTTGGGTTTGTTTTTTTTTTAAGAAACAATTCTGAATAATTTGCAGCTCCTGGATAATTAGAAATTGAAGTGTAAATTAATTAAAATGGTTGTAGCTGCTGTGAGCAAATAATAGAATTTAACAAAATTTGCATTTTATCAAAACTTTACACGGGGCTTTATAGCTCACCTTAGTGCCCTGCTTAGCAGGCAAAAGCAAATGGGAAAGTTTGCATTTTGGCAACACCAAGGAAAACTACATTTGGGTTTGTTGTCTAATTCTGATGAAATGCATATATTTGCTTTTTTGAATTCTTCTTGTGAGAAGCTTTTTTTACCAAATTTATACCTTACTCCCCACCGCCCATTTTAAGGGTGGTCCTCAGGTTGTGTACCATTTTATCATAATATTCAGTATAGTTAAATGAATAATTTCTGAGATTAGGTTTTCAGTGTGAGTGAAGCAAAGTCCTGATTTGAATCTGTGTCCTTGAATCTGTCATGAAATTACAGCTATAAGACATAATTTTTCTTGAATGTATCACTTCAGGGGAAAACAGCTAATTATATATGTCAGGATTGAGATGTTTGGGTTCTTTCAGAAGAGGAAGAGGTATCGTTTTAGTGATCAGAGCTGCAGAAGTAAAGAGAAAATAAGGGAAAATGGTTTCAGTAATGCATAAAATTGAGGAATTGAAAAATGAAGGAACACAAAGAAAGCAAGGGTTGAAAGAAAAAAAAAATATAAAGAAAAACAGCAGATGGGGATTTTGGGGAAACCAAAGAAGTAACAGAAATAACCGTGCTTTGTTTTCATGTACTGCTTGGCCCTAAAGCTTTGTTAGGCTAAAGTGTCCTTTTTGTCAGAGCAGTGGGTGTTGCAGAGATTATTTCAGTGGCGAGTCTGTGCAAAGATGAATGTGCTTCTGTTTCCCTCTGCTGATTAGCACAGTCCCAAATGGCAAGTGTGATAAACTCTGGTCTTTTGATGCCCCTTTTTTCCCTTCAGCTCAAAGACTCTGAGATCACACGGTAATTTTTTTTCCCTAACAAGACACTGGTGTTTTCTCCTGAATTCTTCATAAATCAGACTTTTAAAATGCTTAAGACGGTATCCTTACATTTCCTGTTTCCATGGAATCTATAGGAGGTTTAAAGTATTCCAGGGTGCTCTGCCAGCCCTTAAAGCCATTATCAGATTTTCAGTCTCTTGTGTCTCACTTAGATCTTCTGAGGATATCGCGTGGCTGTTTTCAGCTGAGCAACTCTGCATGAGAAGCTCTTAAATGACACCTTCTAAACTTCCTGTATTCCTTTGATTTCACACTGGGTCTATTTTTTTCATCTTACTGACATTTGTCATTCCCTTGAGGCAAGTACTACAGCGTCTACAACACCTACAGCTACATAATCACAAACTTGGACTTGTGACTGCTTAAAGTGAAATCTTTTTAAAGAAAAAAAAAAAAAAAAAAAAAAAAAAAAAAAAAAAACCCAAACTGAAGAAAGTGTTCTTGTAGTGAGTGCACTGAGATAGCATCAGAGGGAAGGCAGCTGCACAGCCACTTTACATAAAGAATATCTTTCCAGAACTTCTGTTTCCACATCTTTGGTTTTTTAGATAGCTTTTTTCCAAACCTGCCTCTCCTAACCTTTCCCTCAACTTGCCTGGAGTTGCTGCAGTGCAGCATCCAGGCTACTGAGTAGTGGTCTGACATCTCTGCTCCCTTGCCATGCACAAAGATGAAACTGCTCATGTTTAAGGCAGGACTTGTGCCACATTTTTAGTGGAGCCAGGCTTTGAACATGAGGGCAGAAAAATCTGTGCACTATAATGCCAAAGCTTTTTTTTTTTTTTTTTTTTTTTTCCACAACACCTTTGAATGTAATTACTGGAAAGGTTTTGGTTTTCAGGCTCCTTTTCAGCAGCCATGTGTTTCAGGTGTTCCCTTGTGAGTTGCAAAGTTGAGGTACCATTAAGTTGCTTGATTGTTATGCAGTGCTAAAGCATAGCATAGTTTCTGTGCACAAATGTAATTGTTCTGCTTATTTCATTGAAAATGTTCATGTAAAATTTAAAAGGAGGATAAAACATAGCAAATAAAAGAACACAGGAGACCAGAGGGTAAGGAAGAGATGATTAGAGTCTGTAAGTGTAGGACTAGAGAGTAGAGATTTCACTTCTGGAAGAGGAGGCACATTGCAGTTTGGGGTGGTGCTGCTGGAGAAAGAGCTATGACAAAAGCAATTTGTGGTGAAATATGGAAAGGCTATGCTAGGCAGCCTGTAATTATGGGCCAGTTTCCATGTTTGGCAGCAGTACCCCCTGAAAACATTGATGGATCCGTTGTTTGTTGCCAGGCTATGGCACACTGGCTCTGTCAGGTGTGCTGGCAGACGTGGCCCCACGCTGGGAACCACGGTTCAGCTTCAATGAGCAGTCACTCAGCATATTTTTTAGGAAGGACACAAGGGAAGATTTGTTAGATCAGGTTCCCTGAGCTGTGTCATGGTGTGGTCCTACAAACTATTGTGCTGGCACAGCTGTGGGAGCAGGGAGAGCAGGCATCAGGGGAAGCAGCACTTGTGGCACCAGCTCTGTAGCTGAAGTGTAGGTATTTGGTACTTTAGTGTCAAGATGGCCTGAAGTGGTCAGAATTCCATATTATGCACTATTTCCAAAATCCTTTTAACCTTCAGTCACAGCAGATTGCCAGCCTTACTGTTGGCTGCCTTTTGGCACAAGGTCTGGTCATAGGAGCAGGCAGAGATTTACGGAGACAAAAATTAAGGTTTCCTTTTGCTGTCCCTCTCTCCCTCCCCATTCCTTCTGCCATGCCAGGGCCTCTGTTCGGGGCTGGGCTCGTGGGCAGCAAGACCAGGGCTGCCATGGCATTGCAGGGATTGGCACCTGCAGGCTGCCCTGCCAGAGGCAGCAAGGGGGCCCAGCCTGGCCGCCAGGTCCTGGCAGCTCCTTCCTGATGTGCTTTGGATGCTTCCCTTGCTGCCTTTGCAGCCTGCTGCGGCCATATGGCATATAAGGGATCAGAAACCTGAATGCATCCATAGATGATGTTCTTTTCAATTTTTCCTCTTCAGCTCCCTTTCTGAAAGCACTTCCAGGGCTTTCAGGAAGTTCCAGTAATTCCCTGAATTGATTCCCACCATTTCTGAGAAAGGTTGGTTTCTTTTTCTTGTGAGTCTCATTGCAGGAACTTCACCAGAGTAAGTCTGTACTTGCTGTTAAAATCAAGGCATAAATGCCTTGACTATCACCCAGCATTCAGCCAGGAAGCCTCTGAAAGGCATGCACCATTCTGCTGCTGTGCTTTGGGAAATCTCCAGAGAAGCAGCCATAGATTTTGCCAGATGAGTGGTTTTGCTGCTAAAGCAAAGGACAGATAATTGTATGATAAGGTCATATATTTTGCACTAAATCCTGCCCAAGCAGTAACTTGGCTGTGAAGTGTAAACAAAAGTTCTGCTATTTTTCACTAGAATAAATTTTGATTTGCACTGAAGCAAAGGAAAGCAAAGCTGAAGCGAAACCAGCAAGGGCCAGGGTTTCTCAGGTAAATCTATGCTCTTAAAGAACAATAAGAAAGACACCAGAACAGAAAAAGGATAACTATAATTAAATAGCATTAAAACATTGTTAAATATTTACGTTCTAGGTTTTTTTACTCTTTACAGGTTGGTAGAGTTAAAGGAGTAAGAGGTATTGTTCACTTACAGTGGGTGAAATTCAACCCTGTTGGAGTCAGTAGAAGTTCAGTTATTTAACTCAGTCTGGTCAGCTTTCTACTGTTTATAATGACCTACTGTATGTTTGGACACCCTCTAAGGACAGGAATTAGCCTCCCCTGCTTAAATGTTTGTAATACTTTTGAAGATCAAGTGTAATCATTCAGCAGCTCTTGGTATGTGCTGAACATTCATTCTGTTTCCCAAATTATAATGTTTTCTGGTAACCAGCAACTGAAGGCAGCAGTAAGGTAAACCAATTCAAAGCAACAATGTTAACTGTCTCCAGTATAGGCTTTCCTTATGGTTTATATTTTATAAAGAATAAACAGGACTATTTTTCAAAACTGCAGGAGGAAAACTGGGTTCCTTTTAGTTTGGTGGAAGATACAGGCCTGTGAATAATCTTTCTTACTGTGTTGAGCATAAATGCCAAATTCCAGTTTGAGCTGGGACGTTATCACAGCTCTCCAGTTTATGTCCTTTTACAGCCAGCCCTTTACAGTAAATTGACTGTAAATCAGGAAAAAACCTCTCTCAGTGCACCAAATGGAAACTGTAAAACTCTTCATGAAGGAGTAAAATTCTTGAAAAGTAACTCTTAAATGGAAAGGGGATTTAGCAGCTTTAGGTCTCCATTAAAACCATGGAAGTGAGTGTGGATTGACAGTACCATGTTTAGAAAGCTGCCAAAGAGTTGCTCTTGGCAGAATTATGCCTTGCAGGGTTTAAAGTCCACTACCCCAGGAACTTGTCTGCATTTGTCATTACCTTGGGCTTCCTCACAGTCAAATCCCTCAGTGATGCGTTTCATTTCCTTCATACTAATTTTCCAATTTCCTTTTTTTTCTTCCCCAAGTCAAGTGAGAAGTAGTTTTGCAGCATCTCAGATGTAATTTCTACACGTATTCTGTGAATTGCCAACTTTAATTTCACTTGACTGTCTCTTTGATGGAATTTTCCCTACACCACAATTGTTTTTATAATTCCAGATGGGTAATTATGGGCTAGATGGTAATACTTTGGGGAAGGCAGGAGAAGTAGGTAGTGTGCACAGTGAGAAGGGATTTGAAAAATGCTGTTGGGATTGGCAGGAAAATGGAGGAAAGCAGAAGCTTTTCACAAGAAGTTTCTATGCCTTTAGCTTTAATTCAAATACACAAATCTCTCTATGTTGCTTTTTTAACGTGATATAGTACAGCTAAAAATACACCAGTGATGTGTACAAGCGAAAAAAAAAATTCCTGAGGGATATAAAGACTCCCAAGTGTTCCCATTTTCCTAGATTCTTGTCATCTGCGCACGCCAAATTAAATTGGAATAATAAATAAAAATCCAGCGTATATCAGGGCAAAGGTTCCTTCTGTAGATCTGTCTTGTTAGCAATTGTTACACTTCTCTGTGGAGATGCTTACTGGTTCCTGCTGATTCATTATGGCAGGAGTGGCTCGTTAACTCTTGCCAGAAAGGACGAGTGACAAGTGTGGCTTTCTGGTGAAAAAGAGCTCAAGGGCTGAGCCTGACCTCAGTGGATTTTGTTCAGAGCAGTGTGGGATGCTGACGTGGGAAGTAGATTTGGATTTTATCAAGCCAAAAATTGTGCTTTTAAAGTCTCTTCAAGCCAGCTGCTTAAACATCCTGATGTGATGAGATATGGGCAGAGAAACTGCTGGTTCAGCTGGCACGGGGAGAGGAGAGAGAGCAGGACTTGGAGCAGGGATTTGCACCAGGAGAGCTTTGTCCTCCTTTTGGCAGCCTGCTTGATGGGATCATTCACTCCCTAAATCAGGGTGATTTATGTGGCTGAGATCTATGGCACAAAGCTGGCTGGATGGAAACTTGGTGGGCACAGCAGGCACACAGTTTGTAAGGTAAATTGTGGCAACAGCTCCAGCTTTTTTAGTTCCATTGTAGTTACCTAAATCTCTATATCTCTATATATTGTAGGTGTATATTTTATAATGTACACCTATGAAACCCACACTTCTCACTTCTAATCTGCTGTTCCTTCCACCTGTTCTATGGCAGTTGTGTGCATGATGCACAGTGAAAATGTATTCTCAAAGGGTACAAGAGAAACCTCTCAGGTCTGAGTTTGTGTCTTGTTCTCATGTTTCGGGCTTGACAGGATGTTTTTATCTGACAGCAAAAGGGAAGTTTCTGGTTCCCTTGGCTGTGTGAGCATTGGTTTGTTTTCATGGTCTCATCAAGGTGCTTTTCAACTAATAAATTTACTTTTTAAGTGTCCACATATACTCAAGCTTTCTGCTGCTTGTCTGTAATATACCGTTGGAATGCTTCAATGGCTGAAATATTTTAAGCAGCATTTGTAAGTCTGGGAAGTATAGGGTGTTTTTTTTCCTATCCTATGATATAAAGAAGGCCAAGTCCCTTTCATGGATAGTCCTTTTTATAGATAGTCACTGTAAAAGTGTAAATGAAGTAAAAATTAAATCAAACCAGGATATTTGAACTTTCAAAGTTGTTATTCCAAACTTCGCTTATTGAGACAGCAAGTAGGGCAGATGTTAATTTCAGTGATAAAATTGGATCTTTATTTTAAGTTTTAGCATAGCTTTTATGTGTCATGGCACATTTTGCTGTGTTCTAATAGTGTCTGAACAGGCAATACTGATAATGCAAAAACATTGGCTATTGTTAATCCTGTGCACAGGGGGAGAAAGAAATAAATAGTTGCTTTAGCCACCTATCTGATGGCTACTACTATTAAAAAAACTTCGATTAGCCCAGCAAATTGTAATGTGATTCCTCTCTTATGCTTTCCTTGCTCGGTTTAATGACAAAAGAAGCTATCAAAAATAGGCTGTTGAGAGAAAGTGATTCAGCCTTCAATTACTCTGCATGTTATAACATCACCTAGGAGTTAGTTAAGGTTTCAATTAAAGTTCATGTAAAGTATTTGTGTCGCTACATGTAAATACCTAATTAGCACTATGCTAAATGGTTTATTTCTCTTCTGAATGCTACAGTATACCCTGAAAATTGCTCTTTTCTTTTAGTTTGTCATTTGTTTCAGAGTGCCTCTTGCACATGTGCACTTCCAGTTACAGTAATTTGTACATTTTGTACACAGTTTTAATCACTTGAAAGTATTTTAATTATTAATAAGGAGAAATCCATTGATTTTCTCCAGTTGTTCAAACACAAGTCTGGCCTAATCCTGCCTCAGGCTTGAGGGGCACTGAGATGAACAGCAAATCCTTGAGCTAAACATTCATTTCATGGGATTTAAAGTGCGTGGGGGTAGGTGGGGAGGGGAACACCTCCTCCTTTTTTCCTTCTATGACCTTTTCTTTTAGCTTTTTCCATTTTCTCATATGCAAACACATATTTGAAAGGTGTAATTTTGTGATGACGAAAATCAGTAAAAATAGAGCAGCTTGGAAAAAAACCTTCAAGAGAAAGAAGGTTATTGCTCAGTTTAATCTACACAATTTATGTGACCGCACAAGGGATGAAGGTAGACCTGTGGCGCAGCAAGCTTTGCTGCTGAGATGAAGAAGTGGTGTAACTAATAAGCAAACCTGTGAGTGTTCTAGCCCATAAAATAATGCAGGACTTGTGGTAATGCACGTGTGTATGCGTGAGGTTTATCCTATGATTAGTGTCAGATTGTCCCTTTTGTGTGAAGAACTCTTTTCACTTAAGCCTCTGGCTCAGCTGCAGGTCGGTGGTTTGATGCAATTTTGTCTCAGTTTATTTCTTTAATTGATTTGATCCTCCTTTTTCTTTACTTACATCCCTAATTACTAAAACCTGGCACACATCCATCCTACAGGAGTCAAATAATTTGTTTTTCTCCTTTATCCGTTTGCTTCTGTTTCACCTCAGACTCCCTCATGTTGTATTAACCATATGAAGTCTCTCCTATGAGCTCTGAATCCAAGCAGTTTTAAAACAAGAGGAGGAAGGGTTTGTTGTGTGTGCATAAAACTGAGCAAGCACAGAGGCTAAAAATCTTCACAATTTATTGATTTCAAAATTTAAAGTTGTCCTCAGTTATTCTGGAAATCAGTGAGTGTTATTCTGGAAATCAGTGCTGAGCTTTTGAGCTTGACTCCATGTTTTTCCCATAATTTTTTAGCCCTTGAACAGGCCCTCTTCAACTGCTCAGCATCCCTTATCTTGGGGACTTAATTCCCAAAATGAATATAAGAATTTCAGAGAGCATCCATGAATAGAAGAAGTTCAAAGTGGCAAGTACCGGTCCCTCAGTCGTGCGCAGGAAGGCAGTATCCATCTCCTCTGAAGAGAAATGGTGTTTTTCAGTGCTGCCACTAAAGGGAAGCCTCCTCTGGGACCTTGTTAGATGCTTTCATGTGAGGACCATTTGACCCACTGCTGGCTAGTGAGCAGGCTCAGAAAGCAGGAGGTGTTGGGGGATGCCTTGGGCTCATCTCCTCCCCCTCTCTGCAGGGAGAGCAAACCCTCAGTGGAATATATTAGGGATAATAACAGGGTAAAAATGTCACTTAAAGAAGGGTGACGGATGGAAGCCCTAGTCAAAAATAATAATAATAACAGTAATAGTAATAACAATCTTCAAAAGGTGTCCTCTATTTACAAATACAGCATCAAAATAACATCAGCTGTTATTTTAAAACAAATTTTAAAAGAATGTTATAGAGCTAATACTTGTTTTTAATGACAAATAGTGTTAGTTGCTGAATGTCACTCGATGCGCACTTTTAAATTATGTCAAATTTTTCTTTCATGCGGTGAAATCAATTTAGTGAAAATTAAATATATGTTGGCTGGTAGAAAATGGATTGGTTTTTGACTGCTTGTGACCAGTAAAGAAGGAAGGAGGAGGACTGCTAATGAAAGGTGTATCTAAGTTATCTGGAAAACAGGTGGTATAAAAAATTAGTTTTATCATAAGGAAACCTTCAGAAAATGATCCAAAATATGTACATGTAATAGATCCATTTTATCTGATATCTAAGACAAAAGAAAAAAATCTTTCAACCATAATGCTGTTTCTTAGACAAAACAAAATACCTGTTACCTTTTCCATCTCTCCTTCACTAAATACAGTAATTTTGGTGCTTATCAATTAGATAAGGCATTCATTGTAAGGCAGCCAGTTTGAAACTGGTAGTATCTGGATTCTTTTAATATATTGATGATCTACAAAGCTCCTTCAGTTTTTGTATGCCAAGGCAGGCCTTCATGCAGGTGTCAGTGTGGCCTGGATTAGGAGATTATTGCATTTGTGTCCCTGGGAGAGCCAGTTTTGATCTATGATTTCCTCCCCAATCAACTCTAAATATGCAAGACTGAATCTATGGCAGTGCATGTGGAAGAGATCAGAAATAAGTAACTTTTGAAAAAGTGATAAATGTTAAGCCATATATTACTACATGAAATATGAAATATTCTCCTTTCCTGCCGCTGGGGTTCCTCATAAATAATCTGTCTGACTCTGTACAGAACAAAGTAATCAGTGTATCAGGAGAGAAGCCAGAGAAACCAATTAAATTGTTGTGGAAAGCAGAAAACAAACACGAGGGAACACTCTTTATACACCAGAAAATTTCTGCTATTGCTTTGTACTTGGAAGCCCACTTTAGCTGGTTTTTCATTTATATCTTTAGAAAGAAACTGTAAACCAACAGATGAATGTCTGCAAAAAAAACCACCCAAAAAAATTCTTCCCTAGCACATCCTTTGAATGCTTGTCAGTACCTTTCAAGTGAGGCAGTGACTGAGAAGCTGACCCAAAGGGGTAAAAGCAGAGTACAGAGGCAGTGTTAGGCCTTAGGAATCCAACAGGATGTGAGATGAAGACATCTGTAGCTGAATAAAGACGCCGCCTTTAGGAGATTATCCTGAAAATGATTGCAGCTGCCACCAGAGAGCTGCAGAGCCAGATGCTGCCGTGGCCCCCGGGGAACCTGCTCCCTGTGATGGGTTGGAGGAACAGACATCCTTCTCCAGATCCTACAGTAAAACATCACACTGTGACAGCTCTACCCTTAGCCTTTGTCACCAGTAAGGGAAAATTCGCTACAGGCCTCTTGCCATCAATTCTTTCTCTCTCTTTCTCTCTTTGTCTCTCTCTCTCTTTCTCTCTCTCTTTCTCTCTCTCTTTCTCTCTCTCTTTCTCTCTCTCTTTCTCTCTCTCTTCTCTCTCTCTCTTTCTCTCTCTCTTTCTCTCTCTCTTTCTCTCTCTCTCTCTCTTCTCTCTTTCTCTTTCTCTCTCTTTCTCTCTCTTTCTCTCTCTTTCTCTCTCTCTTTCTCTCTCTCTTTCTCTCTCTCTTTCTCTCTTTCTCTCTCTCTTTCTCTTTCTCTCTTTCTCTCTCTTTCTTTTTAATGGAAATAACTCCACTGGTACTCTGCATGGATGGTAAACTCTCTTTAAACAGACTTTGAACCGAAATGTGTGCTGCTCCATGAAGTCTTAGGATTTTTAATTCGTTAATAATATATTTCATGTCTTTGGAGGTGAAGTAGCTCCTCTGTTTTATAATAGAGGTGGGATCTCATGGCAGAGAAAAAGAATATTTTTGTTTCATTAATTAAGTTCAGCGCTGTTCACTTTAAATACAAGAAGGATGAAGCCACATGTGCTCTGTGAAACATTAAAATGAGACCAGGAGCAGCTGAAGAAGCTCTTCAGCAGTTTTAGAAATGGAGAAGTCAAAGACAGCCTTCCCCATGCAGGAACAATCTGCTGAGATGCAAGTTAGGACAATTTCATGTTTGCTTCAGCAAGGTTTCGGCCAAGTTTTCAAATGAACTTTTTTTTACGTCTGTACATCTCCCACACGTATCCTTTCATTTTGAGCACTATAAATGGCATGGTAGCAAGTTAGCCCAATTGATTCATTAACATTCCAGAAATACTCCAAAAATTACTGCTACTGTGAAGAAACAGAAGGGTTTTTTGATTACTTCCTCAAATCTTTGAAGAAAAGTTATTAATGACAGTGTTTCCTTTTGTGTATAAATCTATTTCATCTCTTTACTAGCTGATATTAAGAAACTTTAGTTTAATATTTGTCTGTTAGGGAAAGGAGTATTGAATTTACTGTCTCTAAAACAGTTTGACCTCTTTTTGTTTTTTAATGCTAAGTCTTTAAAAAAACAGAAAATACAAACAAAAATCCAAACACCCAAAGCTATGATGAAAACCCTGAAAATGAAAGCTCAAAGGCATAGAAAAGGCAAAGTTTTGTTGGTTCTTATCTTTGTCATGGATGGAACTTCTATATTTAATTTTCTAACAGATTCTGTGACTTTGGCAGGAATTATATGATTTTTGGAATGCTCACATTGACAGTGGAGTGCTGGTTGGTAAGGAGGACTTTCTTACCTAACTCATATAACCAGAATATTCAGTATTGTTTCAGTAATACTTACCAAGACTGACTTTCCACCTCAGTAACTGTGAGTCATTCTTGGTCATGAGAATGGCATGGGCAAGAGTCTAAGCATCCTATTTCTGACCCAATTATTTTATTAGTATAAGGAATCTTTCTCATCAATTGACAAGATCTGTTTTGTTCCTGTATGTATATTTGTTTTTCAGGTCTGTGTTTGTAGGTAGTTATGTTTATTTCCTCTTTGGTGTGTAGATAAGTTCCCATGTGAATGGCTTCTAAAATTATTCAACCTACCTTAAACATTTTGGTACCTTTTGTCAGCTGTACATAACTGGGGAATTCAGAGACAACAAGTGTGAATCAGTGCTTTCAGATTTATACCAGCATTTTTTTGAATTGTAGAGCAAGTGAAAAGAGTTTAATGATAATATCATTTAGAAATTCCAAAGGATACCAAAATTATTCAGCTGGTCTGTAGTCTGATTTTAATGCACTTTTTTATTAAAGTAAGCTTTATAAATTCCTAAGAAGTGCCACTAATTCTTTTTTTACCTTGTTTTGTCAGTTGTCCCCCCTCTATTTACATTGCTGTCAAACCTTGACTCTGGCATTACTAATTCTCTCTCTATTATTGTGTTCACATCAATTATTTTACCACACAGGCACTTAATCATGCTCTGAGTACCTCTTTGCTCTCTTGCTCAGCTCTCTCAGCATGTGGAGCTCCAGGTTCTGATGTCTCTCTCAGAGCTCACCACGTGCCCTGTGTGGCACAGAGGAGACATTCCACATGTCAGATAATATCCTGTCCATCCCGTCCTGCTGACCTCAGCCTCTGACCCCGGTGGGGACAGATTGCTGTCCTGCACAGTCGCAGTTGCTAAAGGGTTCTGTGCACTGCCTCTGAGGATGGATGCCCTGAATTTTCCAGCCCATACAAAATGCTTTAGCCAATCAGCAGTCGGCAATTGTGCCATTTGTCTTCATCTTGCCAGCTTCATTTCAGGCTTGAGGCAAACAAGGGGAATGCAGGTGCTTTTCTGGTCAAAGCCATGTTGCAATGCTGTGGGAGCTAAATGATGAGGATTTTCCTGTCTATTCTATAACTAATTAGCAATTAGGTCAACATAATGACAGCAGATCTCAACCATCAAGCTTTAAAGGGATGAAAACAAGAAACAGGTTTATGTGTTAATTATATTCACCTAGATGTACCCTGGAAATTCTAAATGGGAAAAATCATAACTCAGTGTTATTTGTATAGAGTTTGAAAGAGCATCCAGGTTTTTTATGTGTGTGGCTTTTTTACTTAATAACATTGATGTTAATTGCATAGATTGTATTTGTTCAGGGATACACAAATTTGAACTTGGTAATTTCTGAGTTGATAGATGTAGTGATAATTAGCTAAGAAGAAAGTACTTTCGTATATTTTCTGCAGGCTGATTTTATTAGAAATTTTGGAAAAGGAAATACAGTGTTTATCTATTCAGACAAAAGAGTTGCCTAACTCCAAAGTGAAAATATCTATGGAAATGTTCTATAAATGATGCTGGCCTTAAATTATTTTATAATTATCCTGGCTTCCATCCCAAAAGCAAATGAGATGATAATGCAGTTCACCTGTAGATGCAATAAGAACTGAACAGTTTCTAGCAGTTTTTGTCCTTGTTCATGATATGCTTCTGAATGAACTTGAAGAGCAATTTTGAAAAGACTGTACTGCAGCATGGAGTATTTGAGCTGAGAGAAGTCTGAATTTGCTTTGATTAGATTCTATCACCAAAGAAAACCTAGAGTTCCTTTGCAAAGAGCAGATGAAGGCAACATTTTAAACTGCAGCGAGTTTCCTGCTGCCGTTTTTGAACATCTGTTCTCTGTTTTCTGGGCTTCAGATTTCTTCCACTCACGTGGGTTTTGTGGCTAATTACTGGCAAAGTCTGCCAATTCTCTCTTGAGGCAATTCTGGACTCTGGAGTTACATTTCTGTGTAGTGTGAAGCCTTTGTCTTGCCACCAGCTACGGCGATATAGCACTGTCCGGATCAGAGCTGCCAAAAAAGAACGTGGGCTTGTTTTCTGTCAGTTTAATTTGCTTTTAATCTAAACTCTTCTCAGCCTTGGCTGTGTCCTTGAAGCCTCAGTTTGTGTGTGGGATGCTGCATTAGGAGAGCCTGGGTGCCTTTCTGGCAGCTGAGTCTGCCTGGTCCCTCTCTGGTGAGTCAGCAATCACTCGGAATGCTCAGCATCAGGAGCTGATAGCTCTCACAGACACGTGGGCATCTGACCTGTATTGATCTCCAGAAAGACATTATTGACCAAAGATAAAAATGTTGTCTCTGTGGAGAGATGTGCAAGTTAAATCCTGCCAGGGATGCAAAATGCTGCTAATCTCTGTGTAGATAAACTCTGCTATGCAGCCGTGTTCTTTTTGATATCTGTGCCCACCCCCTCTCCAGCATTCCCAACCAAGCAATGGTTTAGATCAGTTTCTGGGGACAGCACTAAAAGGTATGGAATCAATGCTAGGAAGTCAGGGCAGAACTGGAAAACCTCTGTTGGTTTGCTCCCCATCTCATTACCTGTGAAAGATTGGTCCCTGTTGTATGTTTTCCAGTGATTTGTCCATTCTGCTCTTAAAACTTTCAGGGCTTGGGTTCCTACCACATCCCTTGGGAGACTGGTCTAATGTATCTTCCTGTCAAGAGTTTTGATCCGTCTTCTTTCTTCCTCCTAAGACTCTTTTATTCCTTTCCTTTTTATTTCTATCCTAAATACTCTTAGTTATATTACATAAATGTAACTACTGTGTGAACATGCTTTATAATGAACAGTTGAGCATTTCTTTTACAGCATATATTTAGAGCTTTATTTGTATTTGCAGCTTCTAAATCAGGATTTTTAAAAATCTTTTTACAATTATTTAAAGGTCCCAAATAATATTGGGTGTCTTATTTAAAATGGTTATCAAGTTTAACAGTATGGGTTTTTCCTAAAAATAGTTGAAAATAATGTAGTTTTGTTAGTGGTGTCCCAGGACAAGAGTAAAAGATGTATAACCATCTTCATTTGCCTCTGGATACATCTTTGTGTAAAACAAACTGCTTTAGACTTTCTGTTGATATTTCTTCAATTGTATGTCTAAATCACATTAATACACAAAAAGATAATTTTTCACCCTTGTGCCTACTTATTTTAGATTATATCCCCTGCAGTGTGTTATTCGCTATTAAAATAGGGTTTTTTCCCTTGTATTTCTAGCAAACACTCACTGTTTGTATGATTTCTTCTATCCTAAGAGACCAAACCAAATGTTCAAAGAATTTTGGATTTCTCTGACTTGCCTTTGAATTTGCTGTTAAAGAAATTAGAAAAAAATTAGGTCTCCCATTGTTGTACTGGTAAAGTTGTTAATGGAGAGGCATTTAAAATTGCTTGTGTAATAATTCAGGCACTAGAAAGATAAGGTTTTACAAAGTATTTCTAGCACAGAAGCAGCAGCAAAGTGGTTGTATTAATTCTTAATTTGGTCACCAAGTTAGAGTGATCAGTAAGCAAGTTGTTTATTGGCATAAAAGAAACCATCTTTTGGCCTTCAGGATGTGTGGGTTTAGTTTTTAGAAGGATGTACAATTTAAAATTCATCAGCAGGATTTAGATTTCCATTTCTCTTGCTTCATCTGTTTATTTTTATAAATTTATATGATAGTGGTAGTAGAATTACCCAGACAGTAATGTCAGTAATTTTTACTCCAGAATCCAATTTGAAGCCATACATTTCCATAGTATTGGCTGGATATTGCCTGCTGCAAATCCTGCCCATTCTCCAGAAATCCATTATTGCACGCACATTTCAAATTGTTTATAATCTCAGCAGTGCAGGTTTTGCATCAGTTAACAGCCAGGAATACAAAATTCCAACAGACATGAAGTCATTTGTGCAAATGACACATACTTAAATATCACATCTGCTATCCACAGAAAAGGAAATGCAAAATCTGACTTTCCTAAACCTAATTTAATGCAAAGAAGGAAGAGCTGGCCAAAATAATTCAGCCTGGTTATATGCCTCTCTACTTATTGTTCTCTTACCACCTAAATATTTCCTTGCACCTGTTTAAACTTCTTCTCTAGCTCTTGCTATAGGAGAGAAGAGCCCTGTGGCCAATGAGGTGATGAAAAATCCATGCTTGGATGCCTTGGACACTCCCTGGCACAGGGAAAATGCATTTCCAATGGTGTGTGGTGTCAACATAATCTGGTGGAGGAACAGCCTAATTGTGCATAGAGGAGTAAATTGTGTTTTGAACAGAGATGCAAATTATGCTCTCCTTACAAGCCAAGATACTGGCAAAGTAAGAACATTTGTAAAGATTGAAGGCAGATTAGCAAAATGCGCCGTATGTGCCCCATCTTGCCAATGTTATTTTTATCCAGGTCTCTTAGAACATGTTAAAAATAGCTCATTTTAGGAAGAAAAAACCAAGACAGCACCTGGAGGGATAGCTCTGTCTTACTGCTATTTCAATCCACTTTTGTTTATTTCCTCCTAATTTTCTGTCATGAAATTACAAAGTGGCACCTATAAAAGTGAGACCAGAATACCAAAATCTGAAAGATGAAATAAAGGTTCCATGTAGAATTCTACCACTGACTTCAGTGGGAGCAAAAGGGACAATAAGCCTTCATTTGAATTCACCAGAGGCTTATAAAAAGCATTCAGGTTTTCAGTGGCTTGTTTCAATCTGCTAGTGCAATTTGGTATTTTGGTTCTGACCGTGTCTTCACGTGTGTCCTGATAAAAGTCAGGTCTTAATTTCTCTGGATCTATTAATGAGCATACCCTGTACGTATCCATGTCATTGACTGTACAGGGTAGAGAATCTAACTCGTCATGCCAAAGTTATTCCAAGTTTCATACTTAAAGGTGAATTTCTATCCTTTGGCTAATGAAAACCATTTTTTTCCCCCTCTGTGAATTTCCTTATTTTGTTTTTTAACTCCGAGCTGATCCTTTCCAAATGTCATTGTGCTATGTGAAGATCTTGGATTCATTAAAAATGTTCCGTTGAGAGCTGGTAGATATTTTACAAATGTTCCACTTGTTTCCAGGTGACTGAGAAATCCAGGCAGGCAGCTTATCAGTCAGCTTTTTGTGAAACAGCCAGACAGACAGTATTTTAGTACAACAGTGGTTTAAATAGTTGAGGGCTTGTTTGGTTGGTTTTCTTTTCCTACTCCTATGTTGAAGTATTTTCACTCAAATAGTAAAGCAGAGCATGGGGCGAGAGAAGGAAAAAAATGACAAACAAACCTCTTGGTCTATCTGAAAATACAATTGAGGTTTTAAGATGTGCTCTTTGTGTTGGTTCATGCATATGCTGAAGTATCAAGCATCTTATTTTCTTACAAATACCACATTTTGCAAATAGTAGTTGACCCACAAAAGGCACAGCTCTGCTTATCTTAGAAAAGATTAGAACTGCAAAGAGGTTTCTGCCAATGCAATTACCTCAATTCTCTGAAAGAACAAAAAAAAAAAAAAGAAGCCTGCATGTTCAATTTAGGAAATACTTTATTTCTCCAAATCCACATAGTGAGATCATTAGTTTGTCTTTCATTTGTACCAGTGACCCTCTGGTGGCATATGGGCATCATTGTGTGGCACTGGGTCAGTCCTCCTGCCAAAGGAAAACATTCAGCAGCTAAAACCCCTCCCTCCATAGCTGCAGTGAGTGCCCTCAGGGTGCTTTGAGAGATCTCACATTGAAGTATTTTCTTAGCCCCTCCCTGCTGAGTGTGTGAGAGCTGATGAGATCACAGCTTGATATCAGATAACTGCAGGCCAGATATTCTCTAAGAAGATAAATAACCCTGCTATATAGGTCGCTGGAAGAAAGCCCTGCTTCTCCAAATCCAATGAAGGCAAGGTTTCACCTTATAGGTATGTAAGTAATCAATTCACTGTCAAGATCTATTACAAAAAAAAAAAAAAAAAAAAAAAAAAACAAGGGGGAAAAAAAAGGTTGCTTTATTTGAAAAGGTACTTTGTTTTCCCTGCTTGCTGGTGAAACTTTGCTTCAGCATTTTCAAACAAGTTTTTAATGTGTTAAAAGTAGATTATAATTAAGCTCAGTAATTAGTGAAATAATAAATATTCAGAGAGCAGACCATCATAAAGGCCTGATTAGGGTGTGCATAAATATATATGCATAAGCTACAGCCCTTCTGTCCTTTTACATAGAATATGGGACTTGCATTCAGATTTACAGAATCTGAAAAATTGTTACATTTTTTGACATATGAGAAAACAAACCAAAGCACAGAGGGGAAATGCAGTATTTTAGAGAGATATGTATGGTGCTTTTAACATATAGATTGCAAACATCTTGAGATTGTAATTTTCCTTGATTGTCATCAAGGAAACCAAACCTTCCACTGTGTTCATTTACAATAGAAAGGCAAGGACTTTATTTCCATTCACTGCATGTCTTACAGTATTAATTTTTTGAGACTCTTATTTGTGGTTTGGCTATAAAATCAATTACAGTAGGACTCCACCCTCTATGAATAGATAGAACTTTTTCTGCCTTTTTGCTATTGTCTCTGACCACCAAACACAAATGTTTCTGAAGTCTGGAAAGTCCCTCAGAGCAATTACAGCTTAAATATATTTTTAAAACCAACCAGTAAAAGCAATGGTTTGCAGCCTTTATCTCTTTCACTTTGCTTTCTGCAGAAGTGAAGGGGTTTGTCAAACAGCTTTTGACAAACTTCTATTATATATCCAATTTTATTTTTTATTTGAAAGTTTTTCCAAACCTTATCGGTCAAGTAGGCAGTTACAAATTTTTGCTCAGAGCGTGAGATGACACCTCAAGTGAAATGAAGCAGTGATCTGGAATAGGCACCAGTCACCAGTGAAATTACACTGTCCTGACCTCAGTGGCAGCTTTTCATCCCTGCAAGGAAAGTGAGATCCCAGGGAAAGTTCTCAGTTCTTCAGCCACCTCCAATGAGGAGCAAGTGGTTTGTGAGCATTTTCAAACAAGCAGTTGCATTTCCTTGCCACTGTAGGAAAAAAGCAAATAAAAAATTGCATTAAGGAATTAGGGAAACTCTCTGGAATGTCTCTTAAGAAGCTAGGGCATCTTTGGATGTTAGTTAAGGATGCAGATATTGTAAAATGCTGTGTAAAGAAATGGCCACGACAAAAGCAATTACACAGAAACCTGTTGGTTTTGGGGGTTTTTTTTGATGGTTTTTTTTTTTTTTTGGTTTTTTTTTTTGTTTGTTTTTTAATGCCCTTCTGTCCTTAAGGTTACGTAAAATCCTTGCATTAAAAACTTTAAGTTTAAAACTAAAGTTTAGTTTTGATCAGTTTATGTCTTACATTAGATCAAGGTTACCTTCCTAAAGAAACATATTCCTAATTTTTCAAAGAGTTTTAGGTCAGAGGAGCTCTGGAAATTTGTATTTTATTTTGCTTTGATTAATAAAGCACAAAACAACTGAAAAGGTGTATTTTTAATTGGTTTCTCTGCCAGCAGACAGAGCAACAGACATGGCAAAAAACTTTCTTCCTTGGTTTGAGTGTTAAACTTTATGCAGGTTCTGTAATCACTTAGTGCTTGTATTTGCACAAAATCTGACTGCCCAATAATTTTCAAGGCCTGCTAAGAGCAGATGAGAACTGATAAAAAAAGAAAGCAGAGTCTGAGTAATGAAGAGTGAATGGGGCAAGAGACAAGCAACCTTGTGATCTATTTTTAAAATAGATATTCTGTCTGCTTTATTGATGCTCCCCCCTGTGCTCTGAGCGGGGATGCATGTGGGAGGGGATTACCCCTCACAATGGAGGAGCACAATGGTATCTCTAGAACTGAGCAAGAATCCTTTTTTTTCTGTATTTTCCTCCCTCCATTCATGTTACTAAAGGCTGGGGCTTTTCTTCTGCTTCATGATTGATGTTGTCATAACCAAAGTTAAATGTTGATGCTTTGACAAAAGAATGTGCCTCTAAAACTGCCAGGCTGCATTTGTGGAGCCCACACTAAAACTGTACAGTTTCTAGTTAGCATTGCTAATCAATACATAATGCATATCCTTCAGCTAATCTTTTTGAGCAATTAAAGCAAATTCAAAAGAGAGATTATCATGTGTAAACAATGAGGGCTTAGATATCTTGCCTACTGGCCTAAGGTCTCGCCACAGATCCTGCAGAGTTTACCTTCTGTATCAGTAGTTAATTAAGGTGAAACATGAGGTAATTAGGGCTAATCCCAGTGCTATCCTGCTGGCCTATTGCCTCTCAGGCCATGCCCTAAACCAAAGCGTTTTCACAGCTTGTGAAACGTTGCCATTTTCAGAGCAGATTTTAAAAATTGATGCCCGTGTTTATTGCAGACAGTGTTCGTAATCCTTTCAGGGAGCTACAGTCCAAGTGGAAAAAGGGAAAGGATGGCTTCATTTATTTTTCTATGGGTTTGAAAACTGCACTGTTGATACAACTTTACTCTAGGACATTCCTTGTAATTGACAAGGGATTAGGGGGATTAAATTTGTACTCTACACTTGTTTCCAACTGCTTGTGTGAAGCTTCTTTTTTTCCTTTTAATGCATTACATTTGTCAACACAGAAGAGGGATGCACACTCATGGAGGATGAGTTCGTGCACAGACATGCCAGTGTGATATAAATTAAAAGATCTATGGTGGTACCTGGAATAGCTGTCTCAGAGTAACATGGCTTTGTTTGCCTCAGAAAAAAAAAAAACAACAAAAAACCATGCCTTTCCTCAGAAACAGTTTGGCCTTCAAGAAGCAGTAAAGAGCTGAGTTATGTCTGATCTCTGTCCTTCAGGATGTATTTTCTCTTTGCACAAGGAATATTTCAGGTGCTCAACACTTTTATTATTGAAAGAATGGGTTTAACTGCTCATTAGATATATAAAGCTACACAGAAACGCTCACCTTTTTAATAGGAAATACAACGCATTTTTTTAAACCCATAATAAAGTAAGTATTCATCCCAGAAGGCATTTTATTGGGCTTTTAAATTTTTAGCTTTGCTGTATGATCTGTGTCATGTATCAAATAAAATGACATAGTTTTTCTAATTAGCTGCAAATTAGTATGAGTACATTGTCAACCAATGATCATTTGTTCCTTTTGTACTTCTTGATCCATCAGCTTCTGACTGGTGTCTTATGCCAGGGAGCAATTTAGTCTTCTACTCGAGGTCTAAATGTTCTATAGGCTTGGTTCCATGCAACTCCCAAATTTAAAAAATAAATTGAAAGAGAATAGGAAGAGGTAGTCAAACTGTAACATTCAGAATTTAGGGAAGGATTATTTTTTTTTTCTCTCGGTTGATGTGTATTTTGTTAATTGTAAGACTGACATAGGTGTTGATGATTACACTTTGGTCACTCATCCCTGTTTTTCCAGGCATAGTATTTTGCTCAACTCTGCCATGAAGTTTTAAGTGCCTGACAGAGCATTTTAATGAGCCGAAGAGCTGCCCCTCTTAGACTCTGAATTTACAACTTGTTTGTTTTGTTCTTAATAATGCGTGCCTCAGTTTTCAGAAGCCAGGGAAACTGGGACTGTCAGCATTCAATTTGATATCACTTCCCTGCCTGCTGGGCTTTTTTAATTGCCAGAAGACGGTGGATAGATAAATTTCCTTAATTCCTCAACATCCTTTTTGTGTTTGTTTTTCTCTGGCTGCAGTCTTTATCTTTCTGACTGTTACAATCCTTGAGGTTTTTAAGAATAGGCGTTAAAATCACAGGTTTAACAGTAAAAGCTTCTCCCTTAGATTTACTGCTTTTTAGACATTTAATATGCTTTTTACTTGATTCCAGCTTCTAAAACTGGAGGAGGGTCTTTTCCCTCTGCATAAATGCAAAGAGGATTTGCAGCATGACATTTAGAAGTATATTGTATGAGGTTTGCTATTGATCCCTCTGGTGGGGACGAGTGCTCAGAGGGAATAAATGGGCTGCTTTTATGAGGCTCTCTGTCATCATGGATTTAGCTGTTTCATTTGCAGATTCCTGTAAATGTTTGCCTGATTTATGGCCAGTAATTTTCGACGGAGGAAGAATCGACGTATCGTCAGCGAATGATTGCGAGTTGTTAATACTTTCAAGTGGCATCTGAAAATGTTCATGCACTTGCATTGATCCAGACTGCTTCCCACTTTACAGCTCCAAATGTTTTAGTGTTTTGTTAATATGGCATATACGAGGCTTGGGATGCATTTCATTCAGTGGGGTGTGGGAAAGTGTTTCAAGAAATAAATCATAATTCAGATTCATTGTGTCAAGCAAAGTTTAAGCAAAAAAGAGAGAGACTCAACTTCAGCATGCAGCAGCTCCTCCTGGTAGCCTGAAATTATTTTTGTGGTGTTTCACAGAGAGTTGTCTGAGGTACTATCTTGTGCCAGTGTTATCCTAGTGTGAAAATAGCAGCTTTGAGTCTTTACAATTAGAGTGAGATTTGTTCTTCAGGGAGTTAGTGATATAAATGTGATGGCATTCACTTATTTTGTTTCATCTACTAGTGATAGCCATTATTTTTATTTGCTGATAATGCCACAGTAGTTGTTGGGCAGGTGATTTTATTTTTATTTTTTTCTATATGTGCCGTGTTAGTAAACTGGTGATTCTGCTAATGATATGGTTGCTAGCTTCACAAAGAACAGTGGACAATATTTTATTTTTTGGTACCGGCTAGGCTATGTCTGCTTGGTGTAGCTATTCATTCCCAAAAAAATCTGAAGTCCAAGGTAAATGTACTTTTACACGGTGTGTTTATAAAAGCGCCAACTGCTTAGCTTGCTAGCACAGAGCTGTAATACTCTTTCCTATTCTGCATAATCTCTAGAGTCTCTGATACCCAT